>NW_028247120.1:0-146166 GCF_964263255.1 Lissotriton vulgaris
TCTGTGCTTAGGCAATCAGAGACAGAAAGAGAAGCAGGGCACAGCGGGAGTCCTACACTCCCTAAGGATTGAATAAATAGGTTTTTAACTCCTTCCTGAATCTCTTGTCCTCCATAATATATCTCGGGACCCAGGGATCAGGTTTCACATGCTGGCCACCTTGACTGTAAAAGAGGAGCCCCCTCTATGCTGTTTTTAAAACGGGCCTGAGAGTAGCCAGGTGTTATGAGAGCACAGGTACCTCCCTGGTCTATATTCCATGATACTCTTATTTAAGGGTCCTTTCACTCCCGAGGTAGCAGTATTGGAGTAGGTCGTCAGGTGGAGTCCACATTTCGACTTTCAAACTAAATTAGTGTTTTCACTGCTCCTACTCGAGGAGACAAAATCACTGCCCTATTTGGGTTGGACACTCCTTTTACAAGGAACAATGTTAAGGTATCAAATACCGCACCACATTTATGTCCTTGTGTTATTGGATATCATTTGATATAACTAGATTCCAATCACTGTGTGGTTCAGGAGAACCTTTTGTCCTGATAAATTGCCAACTATTCAACGCAAGATCATTGCGTCTGGTGATCGCCCCATGTTTTTAACAGACAAGTAGACTCACCTATTAAAAAATCCTGTTTAGAGGACTACTTAGTCTATTTTAACTCGCACCTTCCTTTACACATTTATTTTCATACACCAATGTACACAAAAGGGCCCTACACCCACAGTTTACTTACGGTTCTGACAAAGAGCCCCATTGTGGGTGCCCATCGGACATTGCAGTGCCAGTTAGATGAGGAGCATACCCTATGATGAAGCATGACACCCATTTGGGCGAGTGAAGGCTCCTTTCCCCAAGGGAAGCACCCCCTTCCGCTCCCCAACTATCTGTCTGTCCTCCTTTTCTTTTTCTTTGTAATGAACTATATACTCTTGTTATAGATTTGATCATATAGCAGCATGTATGCTGGACCTATAAACCGTCCTTGTCCCCCCTTTTTCTTGTCTTGTTAAATAGCGCCTGTGTCAAAGCCTTGTACATAAGGCGTTGCTGAACTGGGACCAATGTAATTTCTTTCATAGCTGTGCTACCAATGTGTGCTTGGGTAGTTTATAGGGTACACAGACTGCCATGTTCTGAACTGCTGGTAAACGCTGAACAAGATATTAAGGAAGACCCAAGTACAGAACATTGGCATAGTCCAGCCTAGAGACAATTAATGCCTCAGTGACTTGTACATCATGGAGTGTGAAATTTAGCTCTTTCCTCAGCAAGCGGCAAATCCAAAAGTAATATTTCACAACTGACACCTGGGCACTGAAAGATAGTTGGAGTCAAATAGAACACCTAGATTCCTGCCTACTGCTGTTGGAAGAGGGGGGGGGGGGATGGTGTTGGGCCATGCTCCTGTACACCCTGGTAGGGAATTCAACCCAAACAATATGATCTCAGTTTTGTCTGAGTTACACTGCAATTTATTGGCTCTGAGTCTTTTAAGTGACATCCTTATGCAGAGGACAAATGCTTCTTTTCCTCATAATAAGTGAGCAGGAGCTGCTAATGTTGCATTGTTTTTTGCTGAGTGAGTTCCAGATTTTGGCCACAGAGGGGAGTTCAGGGACTTTTTTTTGCCACAACACACAAGAAGATACAGGCACACTGGAGGAAATATGGGAACAAGCATAGGGGTGGCACAGGGGGGATGTAATATTCATGGGAGACGCAGATAAGACAAAATCAGATGGTGCTTGACATATATATCTTCTTGGCGTGGAATATGTGTGGTAGGCCACAAACATGAAACATTATATAATACATGCATTCTTAAAGTGTATCGGTGCATTTTGCTTGTCTGTAAGAGTCCCACTTGGTCTCTGGAGAGTTGCAGAAACTAACCAAAAAGTGGAAGGCCAGAATACATGGACCCGCTTATTTGGGTTTCCCAAGACGGGTGCTAATCGCTGCCCATTTACTGTGCAGTGTGAATATTGATAAGCCCATCAGAAATCCATCGCCAAAAAATATTCAAAGTTAGAGAGCCCTGACAAACCCCCGGCAGAATAGAATTGGGAGTCCTCTCTGAAACTACTGGGAACTTGAGTGGAGGTGGCAATTTCAGAAGAATTCAAGGTGGTTTCAGCACCAATTGGGACAAAAACTGATACCAAGGGCGGTGGCACCAATGAGGAAGCAATAGACAAACCTCCACTCATTCCTCCCTGATTTTGATTAGGACCTTGTTAAGTAAAAGAAATAGGTGGAAGGCAAAAAGGAGTCTCCTAGGCAACCTGAAATTCACAGCCTCCACAACCCAGGCCGGGGGATGTGTAAGAAGAGAGCAAAATCATAAGAGAAGAGTGTTGTGAGGGGAAGCAAAAAGGTCCAACCACAGCATTCCCATCCTGTTCTAGACTTTCAGAAAAACCTGGGGACACAGAGTCATGGAAACTGAAGACTGGAGTAGGCCTCTCAATTTATCTGCTTGAACATTATCCCTTCCTGGCAGATAAATTGCTGAAAGAGTGATCAATTTTTCTTCCACCCAGATGTCAATGAGTTCTGCCAGATGGTGTAGCTGAGGAGTTTTTGTGCTTCCGAGGTGATTCACATAAGCGCTCACGACCTGATTGTCCGTCTGGATTCTCACTACCTGTGGAGCAAATGCTGTTAGAGCCCGTTACACTGCTTATAGTTGAAACAATAGTTCTTCCCTTACTTTGACCATATCCTCAGAACTCAGTGATTTTGCAGTGTTGACCACATCCTAGGCTGCTAGCATAGGCGGTGACTGCTATGGGAAGAGGAGGAGCTAAAGAAACCTCCTTGTACAGGTTGGAAGGAATCAAGCACCACTGTAATTTGTTCCCTATTTTCGGAGAAATGGGAATTCTGAGATTGTAGTTCCTTGACAAAGGGTTCCATCGACCCAGAAGAGAATTCACTAGATGATAAAGGTGAAGGTGAGCCCAAGGAACTGGGGGCCAGATCTACGACCATTGAATTTTCCGACTCGCAAATTGCGTCAAATATGCGAGTCGCAAATTGCGAGTCGCAAAATACAATGTACAACAGTGTCTCAGCAAAACACACAAGATGATGGAAGGAATGTTGCACATTTGCAAAACATTCACCCCAGTCACAGATCTGGGTTTAATCCATCGTTATTTTGCTCACCACGCCACCCCAGTTCAGACATGGCCATATGCAAATGAGTATTGACCCTATGCCTCATGGGAACAGTCCAGCCCGAACTACCAAGCCATGCCATCCCTGGACCGGAATCAAGCATCGTAGGACCGGTTTCTGGCTATCAGTCATCATCAGCCAGGATAGCTTGACTCCAGTGGCAGTGAGCATGGGACCCACGTCTGGGCATACCCTTCCCACATAGGGTGAACAGCAAAACCCACAAGATGATGGACGGTGTGAGAACTGAGAAGTTGGCCTGGTATATGATGTTCACTATTCTAGTGAGCACTTTCCACCAGTCCAAACAACCCTTATGGTGATGGTTGTAAAGTCAACCTTATAGACCAGCTATCCTAGTGGTAGCATGGACAAAAGCAGTCTTAGGCTAAACTCAAGAGGGCATGTGAAGCCAGCTCTTTTTGCCATATGTAACCCCTTTAATATCAAATGAAAGGACACACAACAGGTTATATATAAAATATATATGTATTTATTTCTAACACAACCCCTCTGAACTCTTTATGAGGTCAGAGGCACAAGCACATAACAAGATACTTAATTATCATACAATAAGTTGCACAATATACAGTAGCACCCTAGTGGCACGTCAAACCATATACTAAAATAGTGGTATAAGAACCACGTCACGAACAAAGTATAGGCCTAGGGCCTATGGAATCGCTGGGGCTACACTGTACTACCAAAGGATAGGAAGTAGGAGGCCCACGGGAGGCGTGTGCAGTGTCTTTACACACACACGAGTTACCATGGAGTTGGAATGGGAACGAAAGAATTGGAAACTAGTTCTTTTAGGTCACTTCCGGATGGACTAGGAGAAAGCTACTGAAAACTGGGACCCTTGGATAGTTAATACCCACCAGAGCACCGGAGTACTTGCGTTACCTCACCCACAGGAAGAGGGTGCATAGGTGTCAAAGTGTGTTGGGTTTCGTCGCTGAATCCTATGGAGCTTTGAAGAAAGATGCTGCAGGCGACCAGGAGAGAAGTGTCCGGTTGGATCCAAGGGCAGATCAAGGATGAAGAGTACCTGAGAGCAGAGGGGACAGAGTCTGGGTCACTAGCCAGTGACCAGGAAGGAACCAGGCAATGTCGTGAAGCAGTCAGGTGATGTCATGAAGCTTGTCTCTGCAGCCACGTGGACCAGGAGGCGTCGAAGATGACCAGGAGTCAGGCACGGACTGTCCCACAAAGGTTCTCGCTGTCGGCGGTGTCCGCTTCCGGATTAGAGTCAACAAGCCTTGGCAAAGGCAACCCATTCAGGAATCATAGAGGGCTTCTGGATCAGACTAGCAAGGTCTGATGGGCTTCTCCTTTGCAGGGAAGCAAGGGCCAGTCTAAAGCAACCAGACCAGTGGTGTAGATTCAAGGTTTTGTCGTCACAGAGGCCACTAGCCAACGGGAAATTACCGGACAGACGCGTCAAGCAGGAAAATGCAGAAGGGCCCCACGCAGAACTCGTGAAGTGTGGAGGGCTGATCTTCGTTGCAGTTGGTGCTTGGGGCTGGGGCTTCTCAACTCCCAATGCACAACTTCAAGGGTGCCTCAGAAGTTGCATGGGAAGCAATTCCAAGATGGCTGGTCTTGCGTCGCCTCCACGGGTCTCAGCTTTGCTGTGGCTGTGGATCGGGCTGAAGGAAGTCTGGAAGTCCGGGTCTTGTCAGGCTCTGTGTTCGGACTCCGGCGGTAGCAACGACAAAGCAAACCGTTGATCGCTTATGGTGCCTGCTTGTGCAGGGTGGTCACTCAGTGACCACAAGGGAGATTCTTCAGTCTTCTATCTTTAAGTAGAACGTCGAAGGTCCAGAGTTTCGTTTCAAGTTTCAGTCAGGATAAATCTAAAGTCTTGGGACTCAGCTCCTACCTATATACCAAATCTAGGGGCTGGATTACCTGCTAGGTCCCTCCCATGGGTGGGAACAGGGAAGGGGGTGGTTACACTCCTTTCCCTTTGTCCAGTTTTGCGCCAGAGCTGGGACTGGAATGCCCCAGCACTGGTTTGAACTTGACTATGCATGGGACACTTTGTGTGCCCCAGGCAGGGTCTCGTTTCATTCAGCCCTCCCTGCTCCAATACACTATAGCCTGTCTGGGGTGGTGCTAGCACTTCCCAAGACAGGAAACCTATTGCCCAAGCCTCCCTCGCTGGAAGGGCTCCCAGCAGCAGGTGGTCAGACTTGTGTCTGTAGCAGCAGCATCCATTTTGTGATGCTGAGGCTCTGGTTAACTTTAACAGGGGTTAGTAGGAACAACATGTCTTTTCCCTCTGGAAGGGTGGAATGCTACCCCCGTCGCCAGAACTGGCGAGGGGGTAGTCTTCCAAAGCGTATGACACCTTACACTTGTTAAGGCCTGCTATAGGAGGGACTTATAGGTGTATATGTGTCTAGATATAAGGTTTGATATAGGAATACTATATCTAAGCAAGGGGTGATTACACAACCTTGCCCCAGCTGAGTGATCAGCCAGTTGTGTCAATGTGAGTGGCCAGCCAGGGGTTGCATAATACATGCTGCAGCCCCTGGTAGGCCTTGGGTGCACCTATCCCCTGAAAGCAGACCCTACTCTCCTACAGACGGAATGTTGCACATTGGCAAAACATTCATCCCCAGTCACAGATCTGGGTTTAATCCATCGTTATTTTGCTAACCACGCCACCCCAGTTCAGACATGGCCATATGCAAATCAGTCTTGACCCTGAGCCTCATGGGAACTGTCCAGCCCGAACTGCCAAGCCATGTCTTCCCTGGACCGGAATCAAGCATCCTAGGACCGGTTTCTGGCTATCAGCCGTCATCAGCCAGGATAGCTTGACTCTAGTGGCGTAGTGAGCACGAGACCCATGCCTGGGCATATCCTTCCCACATAGAGCGAACAGCAAAACACACAAGATGATGGATGGAATGTTGCACATTGGCAAAATATTCACCCCCAGTCACAGATCTGGGTTTAATCCATCGTTATTTTGCTCACCACGCCACCCCAGTTCAGACATGGCCATATGCAAATCAGTCTTGACCCTGTACCTCATGGGAACAGTCCAGCCCGAACGCAGACACTGCTTGCGATTCCAAATGGGGTTGCAAATTGCATGCCTCATGAAAAATTTATGAGGCTGTCGCAATTTGTGACCCCATTGGAAATGGTTGGCACTCCCAGGGATGGCGGCCTGCTGGGGTCAGCAGACCACCATGTCTGGGACTGCTTTTTCAATAAAGCAGTTATTTTTAAGAAATGCAGCCCGTTTTCCTGAAAGGAAAAAGGGATGCATTTAAAAAAGTAAAATGAAACTTTTCAGTTTCATTTTTTAAGGGCAGGCAGTGGTCCCTGGGACCACTACCTGTGCTTACAAAATATTTGCGCATCCATTTACAAGGTGGAAGGGGTCCGCTGGGGAACCCTTCCCATTTGCGAATGTTATACCTCTATTCTGAGGAGGGTGGTAAACTACGAGTGTTTTGCAACCGCAATTGCAGTCGCAAAAAAATCATATATTGGGTAAGGACTCGCTGTTAGGAAGGGATGCCCTTGGCATGCCCCTCACTAATAGCAAGTCGCTAAACCTATTTTGCGAGTCACTAATAGTTAACGACTCGCAAAATATGGTTCGTACATTGGGCGGACCTATTTTGCGGTCGCAAAGGGGCCAAAATCCACTTTGCAACCACAAATAAAGGTCGTACATCTGGCCCTAGGAATAGTCAGGCAGCCACAGTCTTGCCAGAGCTTCCCTGCAACTGAGGAGATGAGTCACCCGGTTCAATAGTTTATCTTTTTTTGCAAGAGGAAGAAGTGCTTTTCCCACATCTTTCATGAACAGAGCTCCGATATTCTGCAGTCTTTGCAGAGGTTAAAGATGAGACTTGGCTTCATTTAGAAGAAACCTGTAGGACATTATAATCTTGTAGACCGTTTGACCTGCCTTCTGACCACTTGAAAAAGAAGAAGCTGAAATTAGCCAGTCATCAAGGAAGGAAAAGGCCTAAAGGTCTAGAGCATGTAGGTTACCCACTAGTGAGATCAGAGTCTTTGTGAATAGACTTGCCGAAGCCGGTCCAAATGGTAGGACACAGAATTGATAGTGATCTCCAAACATGCTGAACCATAGAAATGTTTGTGAATTGCGATGTATCACTATGTGTGGATAAGTGTCTTGAAGGTCCAGGGAAGCCAGAATCATTATGGGTGATATTGAAGATAGGATGAATTGAAATGTGACAATCTTTTCAAGTCCAGGACTAGACAGAAGTCTTCTGATGTTTTCTGGACTGAAAACATGATGGAGCAACATACCAGAGCCCTCTCGTGCTCTGCCAGTGGAAGGATGATTCCCTTGTTGAGGCCATCCAAAATTCCCTTCTTCAAACCCTGCAGTTTCAGTGGGCATCAAGGTGACGGTGTAGAGAGGTGAAATCGTCTGGTTCTGACAAAAAGACAATTTGGCAACCGTCTTGGATGACCTGAAGGACCCAGGCCTCTGACATATTTGTCTATCATTCTTTTAAGAAATTCTGAATTCTTCTACCTCTGTTGTTCATATAATCATGCCTTTGTAGTCCCTGGGGGGTTTGAAGCAACTGCAGTCTTTTGCCGGCCTTTATCAGTGGCGGGACCTCCCCAGCTTTATCCCCTGCCATGAAAGGACTGCAAAGGAAGCAAACCAGGAGTTTGTTCTGCTGTTTTGTTGATTTTATTTCAGCTTCTGATTTGATAGACCATACCATACTTTGGGCTAAATTAAGACAACAGGGTATTCCAAAATGCTTAATAGCAATCCTGCATGAATTGCATACTGGGAACTGGGCCCAAGTGGAGCTTGATTTAGATGGGGCCCTTTCAGGGAGAATCTCTTTGGGAAATGGGTTATGGCAGGGCTGTGTCATGGCCCCCACACTGTTCTCCTTTTTCAATGCTGACCTTCCAGGAGAGTTGACAGCGACTCGTTCCTTATTCCCCGAAAAATACGGTGGTAGACATGTGTTGTGACTACTCTATGCAGATGATTTGGAAACTTTGGACGTGACCCAAGTAGGCCTCCAGAGGAAGTTGACCAGATTCAATTATTATTGTGAGGCAAATACATTGAAGGTGAAACAAAAAGAATCTTTTTGGGGGGAAAAAGTAAAGCTTTATAAGTGGCTGTTAGGTAATAACAGGGTTGATGTAGTGTTGTCATATAAGTACTTTGGTATGACGTTTACAAGTCAATAGAGTTGGGTGTTGCATAAACAGTTGGTGGAGATGAGGGCAGCAGCAAATATAGGGGGCCTTGTTCGTTTTAAGAAGGCTTTTGGTGGCCCTTCCTGGTCCCCTCTTTTGTCAGCTTACAATGCAATACTCCCCACTCAATGCCTCTATTGGGCCGAGTTACTGTCCCTAAGTATGGAGGAAAGCTGGGAGAGATATGAGAGTGTTTGAGAAAATTGTTGGCTCTCCCAAAAGGTGCAATGACCCCTGCAATAAGATTGGAAGGAAACTTGCAGGCTTGGAATTTTTTTGCATGTAAAGCAACCTTACAAGTTTGGGATAAACTTTGGGTCTCAGAGGTACAGAAGGTATCAGCCTTATGTGCTGCTGAAATAGGAGAGAGTGAATTAAAGTGGGCGGTGAAGGTCAGGAAAAGGCCAAAAACCTTCACAGGAGCCTTGAAAATGAAATTAAAAGTAACAGAGGCTTCACATCTTTCTAAAGTAGAATTAGAAATGGCTTGTAGAAAAGAGTCCAAGTGGCTGATATGGTGTATGTAAGGAACAGACCCTCTGCAAAGTACATGGAAAATAGGAAAGCATATTCGCATTTATCAGTACTTCCTAACGCCCCGTTAAGCTTAGCACTATTAAAATTTCAGGTACCATTAAATGGGCAATATAAAAGAGCTGAACAATTTGAAGTTTTCTTAGATGTAGAGAATAACTGCACATGTGGACTGCACTTTCAACATTTTAATGTCCATTTATTAATTGACTGCAGTCATTTTGATAGGCTTCGTCGTTTGATTTTAAAACAGCTTTTTAAAAGATATGACATACATTGTCGTAATGATGCACTTGCACTTTTGTTAAATATGGATTTTTTTGATGTGGCATGCACACTGGCAACACATTTTAAAGTATGTTTTGACAAGTGATGCAATAGGTTCAGTTAATTATTTAGTGCTGGGGTGCTAGGGGAAAGGAGATTTTATATGTTGAATGGCGGTGTATTGGGTGGTAGCCTAGTTTACAAGCAGGGGAGAGAGTTGGGGGGTTCCTTCTTCTTCTTTTTCTTCTTCTCCTTTTTCAAAAACAATATATTATCTAGTTTTAAAATGTATGTTTTAAAGACAGGTGTCTAAACATTAATAAAGTGACTTGACTTACAAAAATAAAATATTGTATATCAGACTACAAGGCACGTATAAGTAAATTAAATATGTCAATTGGGTATGAGCCAATTTAACCATATTTTGGAGAGAGAGCACAAGCACTTAAGAACTGGTTAGCAGAGGTAAAATGCACAGACTGCTAAGGCCAACAAAAACGAATTCAGCAAAAAGTGGAGGGAAAAGGCTAAACTTTTGGGGATGGCCCTGCATAGAGGGCCAGGTCCAATAAGGGGCTACAGCAAAAGTTTTAGATTCCGGCTAAGGTCAGTGCAAGTGGAGCCGCAGGCCAATGCACGAGGATTGTGATGAGGAAGACGGGCAAGGAAGGTAATGTAGCAGCCACTGTCTTATTCACCAGCTCATGTCGTTATGATAATTGATTTCTCTTGAGCAGTGCTTAACTTAGCTGGTGGTTGCCCGCGGGGGTCACCTGCACTAATTTTTGGGGACCAGCACTTATTTTTTCTGATCAGATATTTTCCAAAAGAAAGAGAGAGAAAAGCGAACAAAGACAGAGGAAGAGAAAGATAGAAAAACTATCATAGGGGAATAAAGCAGGAATCCGGAAGAGTGATACAAAGGGGCAGGATGTCTCAGAGGCATGATGTGGGTTCAGGACTACCGTGCCTTGGTATTCGGTGTGCTGACATTTAATAGTACTGGCCAAGAGCTTCTGTCCAGCACTTTGGGCACCAGCACTCACTCTTTTACAAATTAGCCACTGCTCTTTTTGATCATTAGAGGCAGCATCAGGCTATTCTGTCAGTTTGCTCTTTTGGACACATTATCGCCCTTCCATTTTGGTGATCAGTAGTTTCAAAGTGACCTGCTACATCTGGGCCAATAAACACCGTGTAATATAAAATATTCTCCTTATGACAGGAGAACATATGGTTTAAAAGAGTAATACGGTCAGTACACCAGTCGCCAAGAATGCATTCACATTGCTTAAGTCTTTGTCTGACTGAGGCCATTGATGGCACAGCTCAGCATTCCGCACCATGCAGGGGCCTCACCCTATGCTAAACCTAACAAAGCTGTGCTTTAGGGAACCATGATGGGGTTGCTAAACCAACAGCAAAACCGGGTTAGCATCAGTTTTAATAAAAGTTGCATTTCTCTTAAAATTGTAGTTAAATGCTTACCAGTTTACATGCAGGAGTCATCTTGGGCTGACACAGGAAAAACCAGGTAATAATCTGTTGCAGGTACTGAAGGAGGGAGACATGTTTACAACTTTTAAAATAAAAAAGTGTTAAACAAAGTACCATGTTGCCTCTCTCTAGTGGGAGATGCTCACTCATTTCATAAGGGTTGTGACGAGCATGGCACAGTTAGGAGGTAATGCGGATGTGGCCGGTCTACTGGGCCCCTGTTCTCTCCTGTGAGTTTTTGATTTCTTCTTATTCTTAGCCCCTTCAAACCTGTTGTCTGCTCTATCACCTCTTTTTTTGCTGTCCGTCTCTCCAAAGTTATGTCCTGCTCCGGCCTCGCCTGCCACTCTCTGTCTCCTCTCTCTTGCTTCCCCTCATTTTGTGTAATTTCCCACTTCCACTGTGTCTCATTTACATTCCACACTGATTCCAGTGAAACGTTTCTTATGATCCTGTGCCGAATTGTGATTAATTGTGGTGTATTATAGGTGTGGTGGTGCGACCTCGCCATGGAATACACCCACAAAACCAATTGGGAACCCTAGTCAGGCTCATTTGCTATACCTTAGCTCAATCCTGGATAGCAATGTCTTTGAGCAGTCAGGATTAAACAAAGGAACAAGTGTAAAGTATTTAGAAGTACCAAAACAACAGAATAAGACAGTCAATCAACACAAAAGAAATCCAACGACCATTTATACAATATGGATTATATTTTTATGAATTTTTAGACACCAAAATGAACATAATCCTTCATAGAATTCTGGCGATATAGATTTTTAAGGCAATCATAAATATCAGCTTTTTACTTCAAAATGTAAACAAGCATTGGTAGCTGCAAAGTTTGGAATTTTGTAGACCTTTTAAAGAGTTGTGTGTGATTACTCCAGCTCATATTGGATGGCCTGTTTCAGCAGGGATAAGGTCAGGGAGGCTAGTAAAGAGTAGGAAGGCAGTGACCTTGACATCAAAGCAGTCTCAAGTCCAGTTCCAGGCTCTACACGGGAACCGCCATAGACTTCAATGAAGTGATCCTGATGCAACGGATACAGGATACTGAAGGTGCTCTAAGATGCAGAGGATGCAGTGCAATTGACTGGGGCCTACTTCTCGGTCCACAGTCCAGGAAGCCCCAGGGGTCGGTGTCCCTCAGAATCCTCTTTGGTCCAGCAAATGTCCACCTGCAACTGGTCTCTGGTCAAAGCAAAAACAACAGTTCTCTTTGGTGAAGGCTAGTGTCCATCAATATGCCCAGAAAATGCCCTCGTAAAGTGATGGTCACAAGTCAATGGACTCCTAGACACTTTACCTCCTGATGACGACTTCCTGCGAAGTGTTGTATCTAGCTATCCCAGAATGTGCTATTCTGCGCATGTCCACCTTGGCAGAACCCCTCCGTGGTATGTGGAACTTGGCAGTCCACCCTAGAGGTGTGGCTACCTGAGGGCTACATGCCCACAGAAAAAGTGGTTTAAAAACTGATCTCCCCTCTCTGTCCCTGGCACCAACCCCTCTCCCTCAACAAAAGAGCAGCCCCTCGTGCGAATTTCTACCGTTGGCCCTTCAAAAGTGTCTTCCCCTTTAAAGCTCGCCTTTTTGGCTCATACCCTGTGTGGCCTCCTGCCAGGGCGAGGTGCCACTTAATCCAACGGCAGGCCTCTACTGTTCTTACTCCTTAGAGTTGTTCACACTTCTCCCCAAGAGGACAGAAGACTGTATTGTGGTCAGCATCTGTATGTGGCACTGGAAACCTTGAACAATAGATTGGAAACATTCTAAATGTTGCCCTTACTTAAAAGCAGGCCAAATTAAGCGGCATCGTTGAGTAAATTATGCAGCATGAGAACCCAAATTATGCAGCATAATGCAGCACATTTTGTATAGTATTACTTCATTATTTTGTCATTTTTACACCTGTGTACACTGTCTGAGCATTGGCTGCACCCAATTAGTACCAGTTTAACATCCAAAAATAGCAGTAAACAACAGAAAGGGGGCCAGCCAAACTCTGCAAACATGCAACAACATGTGGGTCGCAAGGTGAAAGTATTATGTTGTATGGCAGGGGTGCCTTACCATGTAATACTAGCACAATACACAAAGATGGATACTGGGTACTCTCTCATAACCTACTCTCAGTCCTAGTATAGTGGTAAAGAGCAGACAGACTACTTAGAGGAACATGTGTTAAGCATTTCACATCACAAACATGGACCATAAGTAATTGAAACGATGCAAGAGAAATCTGACACCAATTTTTGAAAAGAGCTCTGATTTTTATATATTTTTAGACACCAGAATAAAATTGATACATACAGGATAACCGGGGTTATCAAATTTCAAGCATTTAATAAATCAGTACTTGCGGTCCATGGAGAAAATACATATATGCAATTGGTTACTAAGAGAGTGAATTCAACTGAACGCTCTAGGAGTTAAGGGCCCGTGACTCGCTAGACCAGTTAACAACAGCTACCACAATTTTACCTGGCTAAAGGGAGAGGGGTGCAGAGGTGCACTTTGGTTGTCAAACTGAGCTATCAATAAGAATCGTAGTCTTTAAATGGTTGCCTTAGAAAAAGGTAAGTGTGGGGCGTGTTGAGCAAAAACATATGGAACACAAGGTAGGAGCTGGCCCTTGACCAGGAGTCTCCAGGCAGATCGACACTACCTGACTCAGGTGCACAAATGTTCTTAGCTATCTGCGGTGCTGAATGGATCTGTGACCAGCAGGGCTGACAGGCTTGCTAAGAGAGGGTGGAAACAAATGCAAGGTCTTTACGATGAAGCCACAAAGGAGGCTGGTCGTTCATGCAGTTGGATGTCTCCTCCTGAAGCGTCGAGTATAGCAGGTAGCAGTCGGACTGACCACCAGCAAGACTTGGTTCATGCAAGCAGGTGGTTGAGGAAATCTTCCAGAGGACATGGGGAACAGTGTAGAAAGCTGAGCTTCATTGAGGGAACCGGACTACAGTTCCCAAAAGCCACATGCCCAGTGACTTTGAGTGGCGACGCTTGACAGCTCGGTGGACAGTACTTCAAGGTTTTAGATTTAGCAGTTTGTGCCTGCCAACTACAGGTACTAGTTCCTCTAGCCCAAGGGAGTTCTTGTGAAGCCTAGGTTTGCAGAGGGATTCACCTTCCTTTTGGAACTGGTCTCTTGCATTGGTCGAGTAGCAATCTAGCAGATGCAGGGTGGCTGCCACAGGTGATGAACTTAGCTCCTCTCTTCGTGGAGTCCTGCCTAGTCGTGTAAACAGGTCTCTTCTTGTTGTCATGATGAATCTGAAATTCTAGGGTCTAGGGTGCCCCTTAAAGTCTGGATTTAGGGGGTGTTAGTAGATGTGAGGACTATTAGCCATTGGGCACTTAGTCCGACTCCTGTGGCTATTCTGCCCCAGTAGTGACCATATCCAGTGAGGGTATGTCACTAAATATAGTCAGAACCTGCTTTTTAGGCTAAATTAAAGACGGCCAGAACCATCCTCGAATGTACACCTCAGCTCTGATACCATAGAGGTGTGGTCAGCCTTGTGGAGGTGAACACCTCCTGCATAACTAATTTCCCACCTGCCCATGAAAAACAGCTTTGTCCTCGAATGGGGGAAAAGTTCCTTTGTCCCATGTGACCACTGAAGCCTTTGAGACTCACCGCCATGATGAGTTGTTCATTAGCCATCCTGTGTGGGTAGGGGTGTCACCTCCTACACACATAGGTCTTTGTCTCTGGCCTCTGGGAGTGATACACACTCCCTAGCATGATGTCAGATCTCTATCTTTGCAGCAAACCCTTGAAAATACCACCATGTCAGGGATTAAAAAGCGCAGTGTTTGGCACCAAACATGAAGGAAATCAACCGTTACACAATGGAGCTGGACATCTGCAGATGTTCAGTGTCCAGCCCATGTTATCCTATGGAAGGTTGGTCACTCATGACAGAATTATAATTACAATGCTACCACAGGGCAATAGATGCTTGCAAATATATTTTCACAATTATAATACAAGGCCTACCTTAGGGGTGACTGACGTATATTAAATAATGTGAGATGAGGTGACCCTATCACACATGGTGTGTGCAGGGTCAAACTCGAGCAGGCAAACTGCTTGTGTTAGACCTGGCTAGCAGGACTCAGCACACTTTCAGAAAAATTCCTGCACCATCTAGCAGGAAAGCGTGGAGGGTGATCATCCAGAAAGGGCACTTTACAAAAATGGGTTTTTGTGTTTTTAGTAACCGTTTTAGCTGGAAAACGTTTTCTTTATAAAAATCTGCAGATTATGTATCAGATGATGGATTATGTGATAAATATGGCATATCTATACCTATGCAAAATATGCTGCATCCACGAAATTGCAAAATTCCAATGGCTCTGCTTAAAAGTCACATGAAATTTGGCTTGAGCATCAAGTCAGGTTTAATGTGATGAAAAATCGATGTCTTGAAGTACCAACTTTTAGTAGTTCCATTCAGTAGTTTGCACCACTGAGTTGCCAGTATGTAATCCTGCACTCCAAGTGGGCTACTAGCCTTTCCAAAGTAAAAACTATAATTTGATGTTTTTACTGTTAGGACATATAAAATACATATCATGTTTTTTTTTACATATAGCTCCCTGCCCTAGGACTAAAGGCGGCAATAAAGAAAAATAAAAAGTTTTCACCACATTTGACGTCGTCTCCTCTTCGTATCCTGTGTTGAGGCTGATATATATATATATATATATATATATATATATATATATACTAGCAGCCCGTCCCGACGTTGTCCGGGTATGAATTGCTGCCGGTCAGTAGTATATTGTTTTGTAGGATTTCGTTTTGATAGCATTTCTTATCTGTGACAGGCCTGTGAAACGCTCCGATTCACAGTGCACTGCTGATGCACTTAAGAGTGCGCGTTCAGTAGTATGTGAACTCGAGTTTCCCTACTTTACTTTTCCTTGCAATATTATATAGTGCGAACTCGACAACATGGCATGAGCACAATTTACATTACAGAAGAACACATTCATTTGTGGTAGGCACGGGGAGACAAAGCGATTTGCCTGGAATCACAGAATGTTGAGCTGATGCCGAGATTCGAACGTAGCTCCCCAGCTCTAAAGTTCGCAATTCTAGAACTTGTGGCGGGAGGTGTGCCAAAAAGTGTATGTCGGTGCTGGCCATCAATGAGAGAGACCTGGCCATTTTTCAAATGGGTGGTGAAAAAATATGAGTATGTTGCTGGAGATGTGGGCCGCCGTGCCACCAATGTACTTACCGGGTGAGGGTAAACACCCATTACTCCGCAACTTTCTTTATCACTCCGCATACTTTCATTACGAAAGTACCATGACTCCACAATGCCATTATAATGCATGGCATTACATTTTATATGCTTTTACCACACATATATATATATATCCATACTAATATAATAAAGAGAGAGCCCAAACCTTTGAGGCGGGTAATCTCAGGAACCACAGCACCAATCACAACACCAAATACAGCGTTGGAAAGGGCATTTGCAGCAGAAGGACATAGGCTATGCAGACGCCCACCATATACATTTAAAAGGTAAAAGAACCGTGCCAGCATAGTAGTCCGTTGTGGGCGTGTCTGCGTTGTGCTGTGGGCGTGTGCTGGGGGCATGACAAACGCTGGGGGCGTGTGGTAGGTTCCGCCCTTCATGCCATGTCTCATATTGTGTGCTAATCCCACCCTGCTCCCTTTAAATAGCCCTGCACCCCATAATCATAACCCACCCTTACTCCTTAAAATACCCCAACACCCTTAAACACTAACCCATCTTAACCCTATACATATATCCTGTACCCCAAAACCATCCCTAAACCCTAAAAATACCACTGTACCCAAAAACTCAAATCTAGCCCTAAACCCTATAAATACCCCTGTACCTCAAAACCCAAACCTACCCCTGAACCCTAAAAATACCCCTGTACCCCAAAACCCAAACCCAGCCCTGAACCCTAAAAATACCACTGTACCCCAAAACCCAAACCTACCCCTGAACCCTAAAATACCCCTGTACCCCAAAACTCAAACCTAGCCCTGAACCCTTAAAATACCCCTGTACCCATAAGCCCAAACCTACCCCTGAACCCTAAAATACTCCTGCACCCCAAAACCCAAACCAAGCCCTGTACCCTTAAAATACCCCTGTACCCCAAAACCCAAACCTACCCCTAAACCCTAAAACTACCCCTGTACCCCATAACCCAAAACTATATCTGAATCCTTAAAATACCCAAACACCCCAAAACAACGCTGTATTTGGTGTTGTGATTGGTGCTGTGGTTCCTGAGATTACCCGCCTCAAAGGTTTGGGCTCTCTCTTTATTATATTAGCATGGATATATATATGTATGTGTGGTAAAAGCATATAAAATGTAATGCCATGCGTTATAATGGCATTGTGGAGTCATGGTACTTTCGTAATGAAAGTATGCGGAGTGATAAAGAAAGTTGCGGAGTAATGGGTGTTTACCCTCACCCGGTAAGTACATTCGTGGCACGGCGGCCCACATCTCCAGCAACATACTCATATTTTTTCACCACCCATTTGAAAAATGCCCAGGTCTCTCTCATTGATGGCCAGCACCGACATACACTTTTTGGCACACCTCCCGCCACAAGTTCTAGAATTGCGAACTTTAGAGCTGGGGAGCTACGTTCGAATCTCGGCATCAGCTCAACATTCTGTGATTCCAGGCAAATCGCTTTGTCTCCCCGTGCCTACCACAAATGAATGTGTTCTTCTGTAATGTAAATTGTGCTCATGCCATGTTGTCGAGTTCGCACTATATAATATTGCAAGGAAAAGTAAAGTAGGGAAACTCGAGTTCACATACTACTGAACGCGCACTCTTAAGTGCATCAGCAGTGCACTGTGAATCGGAGCGTTTCACAGGCCTGTCACAGATAAGAAATGCTATCAAAACGAAATCCTACAAAACAATATACTACTGACCGGCAGCAATTCATACCCGGACAACGTCGGGACGGGCTGCTAGTATATATATATATATATATATATATATATATATATATATATATATATATATATATATATATATATATATATATATATATATATATATATATATATATATATATATCAAAACAAAACCCTTTCAGGCATAGAGTGACGCATAAATTATGCAAAAAAGAAGGAGAGAACTCTGGGTAGTTCTCAAGTTTAGGTGGAAAGCAGCTCCTGTTCGAGCACTCTCAACACCAGCGACACTCTAAATCTGCTCACCTCAAATGTCTGTTTTTCTATCAAAGTTTTTAAGCATAGGATTAGCACAGTGCTATCCACGCCGAGATAGAAAACAACAAAGTCTTTTGCCATTTATACAGCAGAGTCTTTAAGCATAGGACTAGTACAGTGCTGTCCTTGCCGAGCTGTAAAATAACAAAAGCCATTTATCACTCCAGGCACAATATTACAGCTTTGAATTGGTAAAATACCAACTCAAGCCAACCTGAAATGAGTAAAAACAACCCCTGACACAGTGTTTCGCTCTAATTAGAGCTCTTCAGAGAGGTATAGCGTTGTCCAGACACAAGGGAGCATCCAGTATTAAGTCAAAACAAAACCCTTTCAGGCATAGAGTGATGCATAAATTATGCAAAAAAGAAGGAGAGAACTCTGGGTAGTTCTCAAGTTTAGGTGGAAAGCAGCTCCTGTTAGAGCACTCTCAACACCAATGACACTCTAGATCTACTCACCTCAAATGTCTGTTTTTCTATCAAAGTTTTTAAGCATAGGATTAGCACAGTGCTATCCATGCCGAGATAGAAAATGACAAAGTCTTTTGCCATTTATACAGCAAAGTCTTTAAGCATAGGACTAGTACAGCGCTGTCCTTGCCGAGCTGTAAAATAACACTGGATGGACCGTATCAAATGCTGCTGAAAGATCTAACATGATCAAAGCAGCCTTGCCTCCTTGATATAAAATGGTCCTGATCTCTTCTGTAGATTTCAGGAGTGAAGATTTGGTGCTATGCCCCCCTCTAAAGCCACGCTGGGTTGGGTCCAGTGCTTGTGAGGACTCCAAAAATTGACTAAGTTGCGTATTTAAATTCCGCTCAACATTTTTGCAGGTAACTGGAGTATAGATATAGGCCTGAAATTGTTGTTTTTTTTTTAGTGTAGATTTGTTTTTTTTAGTAGAGGCAGAATAGAGGTTTTTTCCACTCTAACGGGAAATACCCTTCTGAGAACATTGTATTAAAAATGGAGGTCAAGACTCGGGAGAGTGGTTCTGCCACTAACTTTAATATGGGTAGCAGGCAATGGTCAGAAGGGGAGTCAGACTTAACCAACTTAAGAAGATGAAAAGTATCCATAACTGTGAGCTGGGCAGAATTGTCAGGTTTTGGTTTCTTTTCTGTATTTAAATCATCCATTTGGCCCAAGGTAGTCTAAGATGTTACGTTAGAGAAAGTGGAAAAGATGGCATCCACTTTCCTGTAGAAAAATGTGGCCAATTTTTCACACAGTTCCTGACTGGGAGTAGTAGTAATTGCCACTGGGTTGGCCAAACTGGTGACTGTATTAAATAGTTCCCTCGCTGAGTTTTGTGCATTGTGAATTTTCGAGTATAAAAATGTTAGCTTGGCATTATGAACCAGCTGTTTGTACTTGGCAAGGCCACGTTTATATTCCTCCTTATCACTATCCTTATACTCCTTTCTCCAATTTCTCTCCCAGTGTTTACAAATCAGTTTTTGTTCCCTTAGTTCCTGAGAGTACCAAGGGGCGAAGGGTTGCGGTCTTGTATGATAACACATTTTTCTATATTAATCAGATACTGACACAGACCACCACCTCCTGAGGGTTTTTATTTTGAAAATTGAGGGACTGCATGGACCCCCTCCTACTTCCTAATACACCCGGACACTGCCATGTCCTCGGGGCACAAAAGAAGTGAATTGGCCCAGGGGCCCACCACCCCCCAGGGCTGACTCCTTATGTCCCAGGGTGATCACCACAGGACATAGCTGTTTGATCTTGCTTGGCTGGAGCTTTGACTGCTCCCGCCAGACAAGAGCAAACAGGAACTCCACTCTCAATGGGTGGGAGCAGGAAAACTGTTCCCGCCCACCGGGAGCTGAGTTTTCATCTGTTTTTCTGCCTGCTGTCAACTGAAGGAAAACCGATGTAAAGGATTGCTGCCACACACAAGGAGCAGCATTTGTTGTTGTTCCATACATGTAGGAGCAATGCTAGCTCCCACTGGAGGCGGGGAGCCAGCAGGGACCGCAGGAGCATTAAGGCTTCCCTCGTGTTCCCCAACACTGGAGACTGGGTGTCCTGGGTGGGCTCCAGGGCACCCAGGATGAAAAGGCCGGCCCTGCAGGATGGAGTCCTGGGGCCAAAATTGGCCCGGGGAAGGTGGTCCACAGGGCTGACATCGTCGCGGAGAGGGGGGCTGCAGTGACCCCACTCCTACTTCTACATTGACCCGGGTACTGCCACCTACCCAAGACATAAACAAACCAAAACAGTGGGTAATTTTGGGCTTTGCCATCTGTTTAAATGAAAAGGTCAAGTTAACAATTTAAAACTGCCCTAGCACTAGTAGAACCGAAAGGAAATTCATGACCTACTTATAGACTTTTAGTTTAACCACTATATCTAACACCCTGCACATTCTGACCCACATATGTGTAACATGAATATAGTAACCATTCACTAAATTTTAATTTTGAAACCTTCCATCATTGCCTCAGTGAAAAACCTGTTTAAGCATTTAATCATTTTTCTTTTCAGGAACCTCCACAGATGGTAGTTCTATGTTAAATCCATCCACACTAGAAGCTCAAACAGTACATGGCTTGACAAAGCATGTAACTGCTCACCATGGTTCCCTTGGATAGCTACTGTGAGACTTAAAAGGGAGAGTTGGTTTGACACGGTTTGATGAGTTGTTTTGAGAGTGCTCCGGGTCTAACAAGCATCTTCCTAGTGTTGATTTGAATAACAGCAAGGTCCTAACCAAAGGAAAAATAATCCTGAATGCTACTTACTGTTGTGCAGTGTTGATACACAGAGGCAGCCGCTAAGTTAAGGACATCGGCTTTGGAGTTAGGAAAAAAGACTCAAATGGCAATTGTCACAGGATTTCAGTGTGTGTGTGTTCCCAAAGGGTTCCAACAGCAAGAATATGATTGGTTGAGGACTGATCCCCAGCTGATAAAACACACTTGTTGCAGATATTCCTGCCCATACATCTAAATTTCTGTAAAGGAAAAAACCATCTAGTCCTTCAGGTGAGGTAGGTCATACAAGTGCACCATTAATAACTATAGACAGAGTTTTTGTTGATAAGGCTTGCAAGTTGCCTTGCATAGCACTTTTTCCGTACACGGTATTGAGCCTTATAAGAGTATTGTTGGTACTATGAGCACATGCAATTTGGACTTTCATGTGACTATGCCACTTTAAGTATGTTATGTTACAAGGAATTTATAGAGCACTTGTTCACCATAAAGTCTCTTGGCACTGAGGTAGTGGAAGCAGTGACAGCAAAGTTAGCCATAAGCTTGTCTTAACCGCCAGGGTTTTAAGAGTTTTCTACCCCGCACATAATTGGCTGATGATCCAATGCCAGGGGGAAGAGTATACCAGGTGTTGGGAGTCATTACTGAAAAACTGATCCCTCCTAGCTGCTTCCTTTTACTTCTTGGAACAGCTAGTAAATCCAGCTGTATTGATCTAAAATGGTGATTTGGGATGTAGCACTGAATTCTTGAAGATGCAACGGTAGGGCTTTTGCTGTGAAAAGCTTTAAAAGCAAAGCAGGCTGATATAAAAACATACCTCTGAGCTACAGGAAGCCAGTGTAGCTTTTTCATCAATGGCTTATAGTGGCAGTGTATCAGCTGGCTCAAAACCAAACGGGTTGCCTGATTTTGAACCAGTTGCAGCCTGTGGTTTAGGCCAATAGCGAATCCCATATAAAGAGCATTGACATAGACAATCCGGAACATCACCAAGGTAATGATCATTTTAGATGACAGTATCAACCGTGAAGCATCTCCTGATTTTCCTTTTTCTCCTGAGTTGGAGAAAACAAGAGGACGAGAAAGCCCTTATCTAATGTTTCAGGGACAGTTGCTCATTGATTAAGATTCCAAGACTTTTCAATGCTTTCTTGGGCTTGGGGGGGGCGGGATCCCATATCAAGGGGCCAAACTGAAGGATTCTGTTGATGATGTTTATTTTGCGTGACCACAATTTCAGTTTTGTCGAAGTTTAACTTCAACTGGTGACTATTCATGCAGCCCCTAATACATAACATAGGGTTTCGGAAAAATACCTGAGAATCAGCAGTGTTGTCAGTGGTGAAAATCAGCTGAATATCATCAGCGTAGTTGTATATTTTTACCTTTTGCTTCTGTAAGGACTGTCTCACTGAGTGAATATAAAGATTAAACAAGTGAGGGGAAAGGGAGGATCACTGGGGTACTCAGCAGTTTAGCTGGACCTTAGCTGAACGAAATGGGGGAAGATAGACCAATTCAACCTGGTCCTAAAGAAAGGAGCCCAACCAATCAAGTGCAGTGCCCTGCAAACCTGCTGTGCTGACACAGTCGATCAGAGTAGCATGGCTGACTGTGTCAAAGGCTGATGAGATCTAATAGGACCAGTGCCTGTGTGGTGCTATTATCCACTTCTTTCCTCATAACAACCATTACAGAGAGGATGAAGTCTCTGTTGAATGGGCAGGTCGAAAGCCACCCTAATGGCTGTCAAAGAAGTCAGACACCTCCAAAAAGGAGCATAGGTGTTGAGCAGCATGGGTCTCTAGTAGTTTTGCTAGACAAGGAAGCAGTGATATCGGTCTGTAGTTTGCAGTATATCCAAGCCCTCCCCAGGTTTTTTAAAGAGAGGGAGCACACCAGCCTTCTTAAGGTGTTGAGGTACCTTACCCTGATTAATGAATAGGTTGAGATGGGAAATGGCTATATCAAGAATGTTTTTTTTAACCTGTAGGGGGCAGAGATCATGCTTTTATCTATTTTCTTTGAAATCATATAGAATGGTCAAACAAAGACATAGGGCCTCATTAGGATCGCGGACGGACTTGCGTCCGTCCGCGACCCCAGAGCAGGAGGGAACCTCCGCATGGCATGCGGAGTTCCCTCCTGTGCAATTAGGATGTGACCGCCACCCTGGCGGTCACATCCTCTATTTTTAACATTGCGGCGGGTGCGGCTTCAAGCTGCACCCGCGGCAATGTTAAAAATGCACGCATTGCATTTGCATGCAGTAAGAGGCAGGCACCGCGCGGTGCCTGCCGCTTTCTGCATGCAAATGCAGGGGGGTACCATAGGTACCCCCCATGTGCACCCCCCACCCCCCCTTCACCTAGGGGGCCCGCAACGGGCCCCCGCAGTGAAGTTCCGAATGCTTTTCCACGGCAGAAAACCCGCCGCAGAAAAGCATAATTTACAGGCCATCCTAATATGGTGGACGGTGTCTGAAAGACACTGTCACCATATTAGAGCTTTTCCGCCGCGGTTGTAAGCCGACCGCGGCGGAAAAGCTGCGGACGGAAACCAGGACCCACCAGCCAGTCTAATGTGGCGGTGGGTCTTTGGTCAGTCCGCTGCGGTTTTTCCGCATCCTCTGGGCCGGCGGTGGCTTCCGCCGGCCCCGAGGATGCGGAAAAAACGCAATCATAATGACCCCCATAGTGTTGAATCTGAATATCCACACAAGAATACAATTCAGGTAATCACAGTAACATCTCAATTAAGGAGCATGAGTTGAGAGGATAGTATAAGAGACAAAAGAGCATTTCAAGAAGACCAATGCAAATACAGAATTTCATACAAACCTAGAAAACTACAGCACAGCGTGTTAATAGCTGGAAATGCTAACCCTTTGGGCGAGAGGGAAAGCTGGGGCTATCCTCATAAAGTATGAGGAGCAATGTTAAGGAGTCAGCTTACAGACAGCATCAGTCAAGTACATCTCAAAGGAACAGCTCACACGAACGTCTCAAATAGATCCAACATCCTCTTCTCTCTCTCTCTCTGCCTACCCAGTAGAATCTATCACTAATAATTATACCCTAGTGTTTATCGATTCTGGCTTGTTCTTGTAACAAAATCCAGTCAAATCCTTCTCTGATTGGCTGACAGGCATAGGGTGTTAAGACACACCACTTCCATCGCTCTTCCCTCTCAAACGTCCATTGTTTTAGTTTCAGGCAGCCATCATCGTCCTTCAGCGGAGGAAATTACATTTTCTCGTTCCTCGACACGCGCATTTGGAACTATTTTAGCAGTACTGTTTATCACTGTTTATCACTAGAGCACATTTTTCCTGCAACCGTAGGAAGCATTGTAGATACACTAGACACGTAGTAGCCATCCAAGAACAAAGAACACAAAAGACAGCTCTGAAGAATAAAACTAATTTCTGTATTTCTACATTCTAAAGCAAAATTAACCCTATTGGCAATGCTGAGGCCTTCTTGTAAAACGTGCAGTTTTTCTCTAGGAGAAATAAACAGGTTTTAATATTTGTTTAAAACCAAAAGCTCAATTTCCTGATTTCATTTCAATCTTTCATTAGTATAACAAAACATAATTATTTAAACTAATATTCTGTAATTAATATTTCCTTAGTTATGTTGATAAACAATACACATTCTTTTTTCGTATTTTTACTCATGGTACAGAAATTGTTTGTGACCTACTTAAACAGTGTAATTTTTCTGCGCCTTTCTTATTTCTTTTTCTTGACTGCATGTTAATTATGTTCTATTAATTTCAAACTTTGTTAATAACTTCACACCATGGTAGGTTTAATCCGAGCAGGTTTTACTTACGGAAAGCCCTGCTCCATCACTCGCATTCTGAAGTCTTGTATTTACGGGTCTTCTTATACACGATCATGAAGAACAAGCATTGAAAATGCAATAGGTCGAGAGGCAAGATGGCGTCCACGCAGGACGCGTGAGCAAGCTGCTCCTGCTGGACCTCACAGGACATGGTGCTGCTCGAGTAGGGAGCTGGCTGGAGAGAATTATTGAATAGCGTTGCGGATTTACGTGAGCCTCATCAGGTTTCTGCTCAGAAAAAGAAGTTTGGTAAAACTTTCCAGGCGCAAATCTGGTGGTTGCGAGTAGCGGCAGCAAGTGGAGCTGGAGCACGGAGCCTGCGGTGGAATCGGTGGGCGGTGCATTTGAGGGCGGCTCACTTGGCTCACCTGGTCTGGAGCTAGCGGCGTGGCCTCTGGAGCTAGCGGTGTGGCCGTTGGAGACGCAAACCTGAGTACGGTGGAGGGAGCGCGGGAAGGAGCAATGGCTCCTAAAGGACAGAGAGGACGTGGGCAGGGAAATGCTCCCCCCGATGTGCAGAACGGACAAGAGGCCCTAAGTGCGGCGAAGACTGCTGCTCGCACTGACACACGTAGTAAGGACTCGGAGAAAGCAGCGAAAGCGGCGGCTCGAGGTAAAGAGAGTGGTGATTTAAACGCTGTAAAACTTGCAATGGGGATCCCGGAATTATTTTTCTCTATGACGAATAAGGAAATGGCTAAACAGGGTCAGCCTGGCTCTGATAAGCCCAGGGAGACTGCTGCTGAAATTACTTTGACATTGAATGGGGGAGTAGACGCTGGGCGGAGAAGGGAGAACGGAGACCGATAGCAGATGGAGTACAGGGGACTGAGATAGCGAGCAGTTTGGAGAATGTGACCGACTTAGAGACAGTTCAGAGCAACATTGAAGCAATAAACGATGACATTTTGCATGAGAGCGAGCAATAAATGTTGCCAGACCCCGGTTTATCTTCAAAGCTAAAGCTAACTACCACCCAGGCTACCAATATGGAGAGCCCCTTGAGAGAGGGGGGTTTACAAGGGGGGTGCCTCATATGACTTACCGGTCCCTAATGTCATTGAATCTGACTCTGCAGATTTTTTCTCCCTTTCTGAGCAGTCTATGTCTTCCTCTGAGGAACTTGCGCCGCAATATCCCACTTATATGAGTATGGAGGACGGCAGCATTCACAGTAGTTTTGATTTGGAAGGCCCTGATGTTCCTACAGTTCAAAGACTCCAATTAAATCAGACTGGAGAAATAAAAGCGGGAGAAACACAAAGGGAAGGAGACATTACAGCAGCCCCCTCTGGGGGGGAAGAGCCGTCAGAAGAAACTGGGGCTGATATACAAGACCATGATGCAGCACAGGGATGAAACCCGGGAAGACAGTTTGAGAGTGCAGAATTCTTGCAGAAAACTACGGAATTCAGTCAGGCACCTTGTCAAGTCACACTCTGAGTTTGTTGAAAGAGCTAACGAAGCCGAGGCGCATATTTCTACTCTTGAGGATGAACTCGTCCAACAAAAGGAAGTAATGGAACTACAATTTGCTAACAAAGAGGACATAAACTGGAAACAGATTGACCTAGAAAATCGGTCACATAGAAATAACTTAAGGTTTTTGCTGATTCCGGAGGGCTAGGAGGGGTCAGATCCTCAAGGATTTATAATTGAGCTGTTAAAAAAGGCATTTTCAGAATCTACTAGGTGGGACTGGGACAGGGAGGTGGAGCGGGCACACCGGTTTCCGTTCAACATTAGAGCTAACCAACGGGACCAGAAACCTAGAGCTATTTTAGTAGCATTCAATAGTTTTTTGGCCCGTGAGGAAATTTTTATGAAAGCACGGCCAGATAAAAAGAGAAGTGGGCTTGAATGTGATTTCTTTGTGCGCCCGATCTCTGCAAGCAGTCAGTCGATTTACGATGGCAGCTTCGACAATTAATACCGGACTTTCAAGCCAAGGGGGCACAGGTGTTTCTGTTGTTTCTGGCTAAAATGAAAGTTATTTTTAGGGAACGCACTCATTACTTTATGACTGCTCTGGCCGCTAAGGAATGTTTGGGTAAAATGTAACTAGTTTAGACTCATAAAATTGTAATTCATATGTTTAGGTACTCTCTCACCTATGCTCTGCTTCTTCTTGAGTAGCATTGAATTTTCTTTTTTTCTTATTCCTTAAATATGAAGTAATATGCCCCGTCAGGAAAGGCAGGAGGTTGGGGGTAGGCTCGCATCAACAGGACCATAAGTCCTAAAGCCTCTATTCAGGGTTGGGGGGGGTGGTAGGTGGGCAGGGGGGGGCAGGGGGGGCTAGGTGTAGAGAGGGTAGGGTCTGGGGGTACACAGGGGGGGTTGGGAAAAAGGGGAAAAATTGTTCACAGCAAATTGCGCAAAAACTGTTACTTAGCAGTAATCATCAGACGGAATTGGGATCCATCAGAACTTTTTTTGGAATTTAGTAAAAAAATGATATCAGGAGAAGTTTCTGTATTTTCATCTTTGGTCATAAGTAAAAAATGGCAACAAAAGGGTTAAGGGTTTGTTCTCTAAATGTTTCCGGTTTGAATAATGTCAGAAAGAGACAGAAGGTTGCAGCTGAGCTTAGATATATTTCACCACATTTACTTTGTGTACAGGAAACTCATATCCAATGGTCGAAACGGGAGGTGTTACAAGAACTTGGATTCTCGCTAGTGTTTGCAACAGGCAATCTAGTATGATAAGGGGAGTGGCCAATCTTAGTAAAGGGAACTATGTTAAAACTGTGTGGAAACTAATGGAAAAGAAAGGACGATGGGCGATAGCAGAATGCAGCTTTGAGGGAAAAACTTTGACGCTATGCACTGTCTATGGAGCTAACTTAGACGATCCGGAAGCCCTAATTGAAGTAAACTCGGAATTGGCTACCTGGCCTCAGCCGGTGGTGGTTTGTGGAGACATCAATATCAAACTGACTAATAGGGCATTACAGGAAGGGTTTGCCAAATATAAGGGGCGTAAGCCAAAAGTATATAAAGCTTTGCATAATTTGGTGGAGGACCATGGGTTGGTGGACGTGTGGGGCAACTTGAGGGCACAAGATAGTGGGTATACATTTTATTCTTACACTCACAAGAAGCTGGTCAGACTGGACTATTTTTTTGCCCCAGCCTTATTATTGGGTGGTGCAACAGTTAGTGTTTATCCTAGAATTACATCAGACCATGCACCTATTGTATTAGAGATACAGGGGGGCTTAGCCAGACCGAAATGTTTAAATTTTACATTTGATAGGAAGCTGGGGTTAAATAATGAATTTGAAGCTCATATGGAAAGGTGGATTCAGCTTTTTTTTCCAGGAAAATAAGGGGACGGCCACCCCAGGTATAGTTTGGGACACCTTTTAAAGCTGGTTTTCGTGGCGAATGTATGAGCTTTACATTTCGGCAGCAAAAGAAAGCCAGACAAGAGCTAGGTATGCTATATCAGCATTTAGTTCAGGCTGAAACTTTATTAACGAATGGGGTAGCCAATGGTCTGAATGACTTAAGCAAGTTAGAGGATAAAGTAGCAAAATGTAGAGCGAAAGTGGTGGGTTACTGGAGTGTAGAGAATGCAAGGAAGTTTTTAACATCAAGGATGGAAAAGCATGAGTATTGAAACAATTGGAAAAAGGTTGGCCGTACAGCTTCGGATGAAGGAGTCGGCTAGAAATATCTTGGCGATGAAGGATGATATGGGGGTGTCCCATTCTGATCCTCAAGAAATCCTTCGGATTTTTCAGCAGTTTTATTCTGAATTATATGCAGGGACTGATGGTGATGGGCTGGATTGGCTAGAAATGTTTGAAGTTGGTTTAAAAAAGCTGGATCCTACAGTGGCGCAGGGTCTGGAAGCTCCAATTATGGAGGAGGAGCTGGAAAGAGCTGGAAAGAGCCTTCTTACTGGCAAAGCTGCAGGCCCTGATAGAATACCCAGTGAGGTTTATAATATTGTCAAAAATGAGCTGCTCTTGGTAATGCAGAAGGCCCAGCTGGGAGTCCCTCCTAGGTCATGGACAGATGCTAATCTAGCGGTTTTTTGCAAGAAGGGTAAGCAGACGGACCTAGTAGGATCTTATCGGCCAATATCGCTACTAAATGCCGACAATAAAATGTATTAGAAAATACTAGCTAATCGGCTATCTGACTGTGTGGTTTCTTTAGTCTCACATCAACAGCATGGTTTTATACCAAATAGAGGGACGGTAGAGGATGTTAACAAGGTTATTACATTATTTGACATTGCTGCTGTGAAAAAAAACGATCTTGCGCTTATCCTACTTGACGCGGAAAAAGCGTTTGACCGGGTCCAAAGGGGGTATATGTGGAGACTGATGCATAAAATGGGGTTTGGACAAAAATACATTGTTGCTATTCAGTCTTTATATCAAATACCTACGGCCAAGATCTCTGCTATGGGCCTACTCTCTGACTCTGTGAATATTACACGTGGCACACGCCAAGGGTGCCCATGTTCCCCTCTTTTGTTTGCTTTATATATCAACCCTTTTATAGAACAACTGACTCAGAGTATCCTGATCCCACCATATCAAGTGGCTGAGTATTATTTTTCTGTGTTCGCTTATGCGGATGACATTGCGGTGACAACGGTAAACCCTGGCACCGCTATTAAAGAAACTAAGAGGCTGGCGAAGGAGTTTGGGCGAGTAGCAGGATATAAATTAAATGTGTTAAAAACGCAGATTTTGTGCTCGGAGTATATAGTATGGCAGGATAGTAGAGTGGTGAAGGAGGCTACATATCAGTTGAGGTCTAACATGACTGAACTAGTTGAGGTTAACTGGACCACACTGATGACTAAAATTAGGAATTCCTTGGGTAGGTGGGAATGATTATATTTAACTATTATTGGACGGTCGAATGTCATAAAAATGAATGTGCTATCAAAAGTCTTATATCTATTTAGATCAATACCCCTAGAAATTACGAAAGATAGGATACAGGCTCTGCAGTCGAGCTGTGGTAAATTTATCTGGAGCCCAGGGAGACCCAGACGGGCAATGAAGTTTATGACTTTACCAGTTGCTAGGGGAGGGATGGGGGTGCCAGATTTTTTTTTGTATGATGTAACCTGTTTTTTATTGAAGATGAGGGTGTTGATAACAGGGGAGACTGAGGAGGATAAGGCCTCTGCCCCTTCTATTTTTGAAATGCAGTTAGGGCCTGTAGCGAAACAATCACTATTCAAGGAGGTTGACGGGAGTTATTACAAACGGACTCGTTTCAAGGTAGTGCTGGGCGCGTTTAAGGTTTGGAAGTGGGTTGCTAATATAATATCGATAGGGAAAATATCTTACTATACGTCTTTAAACACTTACAGGCTTCTCCCTGGTATATTTTCTGATGACATGGCAATAAGGTGGCAGCGAAAAGGGGTTAGATGGCTAGGAGATATGTATAAGGACGAAGGGGCCTGTTAATCTTTTGATGAGTTAAAAGACCAGTTTATCTTTCCTAGAAATGTTTTCTTAAAATTTTTGCAAATACGAGATTATTTATTTCACCGAAAAGTGGTGCTTCAGCCAAATAAAGTTGTAGAAGGAATTAGGAGGTTAGTAAAAATCGGAACGCTTTATCAATTGGTGCATATTGATAGGAGTGACGATTTAGAAAAAGTGAGGATAAAATGGGTGGGTGCACTAGGGGACCAAGAGATAGATGTAGAAGATCTACTACTGCTTTCCAAGGAGGCGTTAATGTCGGCAAACTTAAAAGCCCAATTTTTTAAGACCTTGTTTGATTTATACTACACTCCGATTCGAATGGCAAAATGGGGTGGGGGGAATGAAGGGAAGTGTTTTCGGTGTAGAGCTGATGATGCGGATAGCGTGCATATCTTTTACAGTTGTGTTAAACATCAATGTTTTATAACTGATCTTGAAAAGTTTTTATCTTTTGTAATTGGAATGCCTGTAGTAATCACCCCGGCTATGCTACTATTGGGGAAAATACCAAAGGACAGGGTAGTCGAGCCTCTATATCAACATCGGTATTTTATTTTATTTGCAATGACTGTAGCACGTTTATGTATAGCCACTGAGTGGCTTCAGGAAAAACCACCTGATTTTCACCAATGGCGTGCCAAAATGTTTAGTTTGTATAATTTGGAGTGGGGCCTTTTTTCTATCAGGGGTGTTAGGAAAAAAAGATTGGGCATAAAAATTTGGAGTGCGTTCCGCGATTATTATGAGGATTGAGAATGGAAGATGAAATGTCTATGAACTGTGATGGAAAAGAGAAATTGGTCTTTTTTTTTGTATTGTATTGAAAAAGTATCTGAATTTTGAATTGTTAATCTTGATTTGCAATTTTGCTGTGAACGCTTAAATAAAAATAATAAAAAAAGAAAGTGCAATAGGTCTCCTCTTTTATTAATGGGAAATATGCCCCTCTGTTTCCCTCGGTATCGGTCAGGAATAATAGGGAATGGCTTTTTAGATGTACGGTATGGGGAAATTACCACAGTGATAAGAGCGAGGGTTATCACCTTCTATTGTAAACCCTAAACCAAAAACAAAATATGAATAAAATAAAATCCTGAGTGCCAGGACAAGCCAATGGGTAACCAAACTCAATGCAATGAAACTTTCTGCTTGCAACACTGCTGGGAAAGTCCTAGCCTGGTACTTAAAAAATAAACAAAACCGTTCCAAAACAACCCTTTCAGAGACAAAGAGGGACTACTACAAATAAACCCTCATAAAATAACCCTTGTCTTTTTAGACTTCTATCGCAATCTATATGATGAAAATGTTAATATTAATGCCATGGATAGCTTGGTGTATTTAAATAAACTAAACCTCCCCAAGCTGAATGCCCAATACCACCTTGATCTAAACCAGTCCATTACAAAATCAGATTTACACTCAGCAATTAAATCCCTCAAAGTAGGAAAAGCCCCCGGCCCAGATGGATTAATTGCCCGCTTCTGCAAATTATTCACGGAACAGCTGCAACTGCCCCTACTGGGCCACATCCATAACAATGCCTGGAAATATTGGGGGGACCACAGCAGAGGCAATAATAGCTCTTATCCCTAAGGAGGGCACCGATCACACTTACCCCAAGAACTATAGGCCAATATCTCTTATTAACTTAGACTGCAAACTATATGCCAAAATCCTAGCTAAGCATATTGAAGCAATACTACTCTCCTTGATCAACCCATATCAAGTTGGCTTTCTTAAAAAGAGACTCTCCAATAATAATTTTAGATTATTGGGTCACATTTTACAAATCACCAAAACCTAAACTACCCCAGTGGCAGTGATAGCACTAGATGATACAAAAGTATTCAACAAGGTTGCATGACCCTTCTTGAAAACCACCATGTCTTGCTTTAATTTGGGTGAATCTTTTATAAAGATGGTGATGGCCCTCTATTCACATCCTAGAGCTAAACGTTAATCTAATGGTGTCCTGTCTGATTCATTTCCACTCAAACAAGGCAACAGACAGTGGTGCAATCTGTCCCATCTTTGTTCATTTTAACCATTGAATCACTCTACTTTTTAAACGTATTTTTATTCTTAACCAAACACTGTCACAGCTTGTAGGTGGTCCAAGGCAAATAGCATGATATTCAGTGATACATTATCTACAGTACCATATTCTCATATACAGATTACTTTACAGTGACCATTGACATTAGGGTGTTGACTTTCTCAGGGCTGGCTGTGCCGGCAATGCTGGTGGTTCACAGATGTTGCCTCTGTAGTTGTTCCATTTCCCCCATATTTGTATCCATTCTTAAGGCAGCCACAAGATACATACACTGTTTTTCCCCGATACATGCACCAATATATATCACCCTCCCATTCCCTTGGTGTCAGGGTTGCGCGTACCCCCCATTATCTTCTATTTCTTAAAAGGAGACTCTCCAATAATAATTGGCAGGGTTAGCACTAGATGCTTCAAAAGTATTCAACTAGGTTATTGTCTGACCCATAACCTCTCCCATACAGAAGTGAACCACTCTCCAATATATAGAAATATGTGGGCATTCCCATAGTATGTGAAAAAAGTGCCTTCCTGGCCACATTGCCTTTGACAACTAGTGTCAGTGACATATCCCATCCTGACCAATGTTGGCCCAGCAACATAGATTCTGTGCAGTATTTTTAATTGCATAAACTTCAACTTAGAGGAAATTGCCCCTTCCCTTGGGGACGCTAGTGCCTCCATCCATTCGTCCTCGTCAAGCTCCATTAAGACCCGTTCCCTCTTAGCCCGAAGTTGCAGAAGGGGATCAGGAGAGTATGTCAGGGAAATTGACTTCTTGGGCATATAACCGTCCAAAAGCCTATCCTCGAGAGGAGAGGCTTCAGGAGGGGTCTCCCCCTTGGGATGACTGCATTTAGTGCGTGCTTTATCTGAAGATACCTGAATCTCTCCATTCTGCGAGTTCATATTTTTGTTGGAGGGCTGTGAAGGGCAGAACCTCACCCTTTTTCCAAAGTTCGGCCACCCGCGAGTGCCCTATTAGTTCCCATCTATCAAACCCATTGAATCACTCTTAGTGTCCCTTAACAAATGTAACAACTCAGTCTGATTAAACATCAATGGCAAATCTTTTAAAATGGTGGCTTGTACCGACAACATTTTGATAGTAACTGACCAAGCAGATACTGACATCTCTGAAATTATTTGCTACACTCCTTAGTGTTGGGTTATACCCTCAACAAGGATAAATCGGAGTTCCACCCCCTTAACGTTACATGCACCAAAGAGGTCCCTTGGGGGACTCCATCTGTGATCGGGGAGGGAGTAGACAGGTTACCATTGTGCAGGAATCTCTGTGAGCGATTCTGGAGGAAGGATCTAAACCATTAAAGAACAGGGCCATCCAGTCCCATCCTGAGTTTGAGGTGTGCAAGGAGTTTTTCGCGGTTGAGCGTATTGAAAGCAGAGGATATATCAAGTAGGATTAGAAGACAGGTCATGCCTTGGAGGGCATCGTCCACGATGTGGAGAAGGGTGGTTTTGGTACTCTGTCCAGGCCTCAAACTGGATTGGAAGTTATCTAGTAGGTGGAAGTTCATGATGTGTTGGCTCAACTGCTGTTGCACACATTTCTCCAGAACATTAGCTAGGAGTGGGATATTAGATATAGGTCTGTAGTTGTCAGGGGAAGCAGGATCCAGCATAGGTTTTTTAGGATGGGGAGGACTTGGCCGGCTTTCAGAGAGTAAGGAATTGATTCCTGTAGAAGGAAGGCATTGATTATTGCAGTCCAACTAGAAATTATAGATTGAGAGGTGGAGGCTAAGGAGTTAGAGGGGAGTGGGTCATTAAAGTGATTGTTCGGGTTTAAGGAGGATAGGATTTTTTAGACGGAATGCTCGTCATAAACTTTGAAGTTGGACCAATGTGCTTGGTTTTTGGGTGATGTCTGGGGGGCATCGCGGAGAGAGGCGTCAGATCCGGAAAGGGCTGGGAGTCAGTAGCTGATTGAAGATCGTTTCCTAGGGCAGTGATTTTGTCAGAGAAGAAAGAGGATAATTCCTCGCATGATATAAGAGATTTAGGGGTTTCTTTAGGGGTTTGAGCCAGTTTGTTCGATTGAAGTTTGACTATTTCAAAGAGCTTGCAAGGTCTGTTCTTGGCGTTCCCCAGTTCTGATCTGAAGAATAATTTTTTTGAGTTTAGGATGTTCCTATTGTAGGTGTTTCTGAGCTGGCTGAGAAAGTTAAAATGTGTGGCTGAAGGGTGCTGTCTCCAGCTTCTTTCAGTCTGCCAGAGGATCTCCTCTCATTGTTGAGGGACCCGTTAAATCAAACGTTTCTGTCTTTCATTTGGGTTCTTTTTAGTTTTAGCGGGGCAAGATCATCAAGAATGTTAGATATTGTTGCAGAGTTATGTTATTGAGTTCGTTGACCGTTGTGAAGTGGAGGGAGGGGGGTCAGACTTGAAATGCGCAGCCAGTTCCCCGTGATCAAGGTTCTTGGTGTCTCTAACCCAACATTTTGGAATCACAGGTTGCGGTGCCCTTGTCTTGTAGGTGCCCAGTAATAGGAAAGTGATAGCGTGGTGGTCCAACCAGTCGCAGGAGTCTATAGAAATAAGTTTGACCGCTGACTCCTTAGCGATGATCCAGTCTAGAGTAGTGCCTTTTGAGTTGTTGAGAGTGAGCAAGCTTGGGTGAGGGCTTGGTCGGCCAGGTAGTCTTTGATGGCAATGACCTGAGGGTCCTTGAGGTCATTCCAGTGCAGATTGAAGTCACCAAGAAAAATGTCTTTAGAATTGGAGGAAGCCTTGGCTGTGATGATTTCCATGAGGTTGTCAGTGATGGTGTCATTGATGCCTGGGGGTGGTAAAAGGTGTGCAGACAACACAGTTGGGTGGCGTTGCTGCATATAGAAAGTACCAGGTATTCGCAGGAGTCTGTGGAATCTGCCAGAAGTTCTGTGACAAGGAGGTTAGAACGGTAGATTCAGGCAATGCCTCTATCAACCCATGCCTCTATTATCCATTAACCCTGTCCAGCCACCCATCTACCTATAAATCCATCCACCCTTTCACCAATCCATCTCTCTATCCACCCTCTCTTTCACTCATCCATCTATCCCCTTTCACTTAGCCATCCATCCTTTCACTAATCCATCCACCCTTCCACCCATCCATTCACTGTCTATCCATCCATTTACCTTTTTACTCATCCATCCATCCTTTCACTTATTCATCCATACATACTTTTACTCATCTGTCCATCTATCCACCCTCCCTTTCACTCATCTATCATTCTTTCACTCATTCTTACATCCATCCTTTCATCCATCCATCCACCCTCCCTTTCACTCATCTATCATTCTTTCACTCATCCATCCTTACATCCATTCTTTCACTCATTCATCTATCCATCCTTTCATTCACACACCCATCCACATTTTCATTCACTCATGCTCCCACCCTACCTTCTCACGTTATTTATGAGCCTTTGTCTGCCGAGTTGCAAACAGAAGAGGCCCATTAAGAACTCCACCCTCGCTGTAGCTGCTAAAGTGGGGGGTTCACGATGCCCCTGCTGCGGCCTCTGCTTTTACTGTATAACAGTGTACTCACTTGTTGTTCCAGTTTCAAGTTTTGTATGACCAAGAAAGGGAGTGCTCTGAGGACTGTTGTGTAACTACAGCAGATGTCTGCCTGTCAGCTAGCTTTCCAGGTGTGAGGGGACATCACCTGAGTCCACCCATTGCTGAACAGGTTGTTTACATATTCGAATGCACCTAGAAGTCAGCCTGCATTCTGAGAGAGATAAGGAGCCTGCCAACCCTACAGAAGGAGTGATTGCTCAAGACAAGTGAGGTGCTGCTTGATCCCTGTGCAGTGGCTCTGCAGAAGAGGATGACTGCAGACAGCAAACTGCCTGCCCTGGTGTCTGCAGGCCACAGACTTTCCTCTATGATTCCTGGCAGGCAAGACCTACAATATTGTGCTCGAATCTTGAAGCTGCAGCGTGGCCTGAGCTGCTGTGTCTGAATATTGGAGTTGCAGTATGAAGAGAATTGCTGCACAACTTGAAACCTCGATGTAACCGGAGCCTGCGGTACCCATCCAGGCAATAAGAATTGTGTTCGGACTTACACCCTGCTTGAGCCTGGCCTGTGCATTGCCAATGCAACCTCAGAGGAGGAAGAGAGGAACTGCCTGCTCTTATTCAGCCCTGAAGAGGGAAGGTGGATGACCAGAGGAGCAGCAGGGTGGCCGCTTGAGATTACTGATTGGTCACTGATTGATTGGACTTCATAGCTGAGAAACAGTGAATTTTAACTGAGCCTCATCATAGCCTGGACTTACTCAGGAAGGGAACTGCCCAGACCATAAGGGAGGGGTCCATGGTCAACAGCAAGAAGAGACACAGACACACTCCAGCACCAGGACACAAAGGTCTTGATTTAGAGTCTGGTGTACAGGATAATCTGTTGCAATGGGGATGTACTTGCTTTCTTTCAAACTGTCGGTCTGCCTGCACTATTTAGAATCGGGCAGACTGCCAGGTGTACACTGAGGGAGTAAAATGTATTCTATAGGTATAAATAAGGGAGTATGGGCCATCGAAGATGAGGCATCTGAACATCTACCCTTTTTCGAGTTCGAGTTGGCGGTTGGATGCCTTTTTTATACTTCCCATCAGAGCCAGGAATATCCTGGCAGTGCAGGACAGTAAAAATTAAAAACTAAAAACTGAACCCCATACAATGAGTAAAACTTCCCATGATATTGGAGCCATTAATTTTTTCTTTTCCAACAACAAACTCCGGATTTGGGTGATTGTTTTTTGGAAAATAAAAAACTTTGAACAGTTTGGTGTAAGTGTCTGCCACCAATGACAGACACACAACAAAAAAAGTTACTTTGTATGAACCTCTGTGGATGCATTTTACACAAACCGAAACAGTCCACTGCAGGGTCGGAGGTTAACTCTAAATTTGATGGGTGGAGTAAAGGCAGGGTGGCCTATGTAAAGTCCTCGGCCACTCTGACAGCCTTTAGTCAGTCCACCAACCTTGAAATCAGGCCATAAATTGCATTGTGTACATTTCACTTGTGTAGTATTTAGTTGTAGTGTGCATTAAAGCACTTTTCTTCTTGAAAGTCAAGTACTGGGTGGAGAAGCATTTATTATAGTAATGTGTGTTTGTTGAGTATTGACCTTGAGCACCCCCACACTACTTCCCTGAGAAGACAGTGACTGCTCACCATTGCTATCATTGAGAGTGAAGTGTGGACGGGCTAGGTTTCAAGAGTCATAGTAGGACGAACACCAGGGAATCAGAGTCAAATTTCCTCATCCCCCATTATTGAGGACCAGTAGCTCCTGCTTACCCCCAAGGTACCTCCTGAATTGGGTCTGAGAAATATATTTTTTCTTCAGCCTGCATGTTGATATTACCAGTTCTAAGATGGCCACCATGGAAGATTAATGATTTTGTGCAACCTCACGTCTTCTGGACAAATAAGGAGGGGACAGCTGCATTGACTGTACCATTCAAACTTAAAAATAAAACATGCAAAGATTTGTTCTTCTTCTTTTTCTCCTGACCCTTCCAGCGCTTCCCAGGATAAGGGACCCAGGAAAATTGGAAGAGAAGAAAAAAATGGTGTCCCTATAGGAAGTCCACTCCACCTCCCCCTGCACACTGCCTACATTGCTTTCTGCTTGTTTGCCTGGATCTCTGAAGTCCCGGTCTTAATGATTTCAATAAATTCCACAATAACATCTTTATAGTTATCTTTGGTGCCTTGTAAAAAGCACACTAATCCTATTCATTCCCTGTGTTCAGTACTGGCTATAAACTACTGGAGGTACAAAACAATAAAACCTGCCACTGGTTCTGACTTTCCAGAATCAATATTCAATTTATAGCAGGAGTCATCTTGCACATCCATTATCTCTCCTTTGCCTGGTTGTCTTTAAAGTGCAACTGAGGTGGATTGGATTGCCTCTATAAACTGCCACTTTAAGGTGTCACAGGAACGTATACCTTTCACTGCACATTTCTTATTTCACATTCTCATTGGATAGAGTGAAACATGGTGCTCTTAGTCAATAAATATGTTACAGTTCACATTTAGAATCCCATACACAAATATGTTCCAGGATTTTTAAATGGTCTTTACTAAGTGGATGTTAATCGTTAAATTCTTGGTTTCCTTCCACTTTATATATTTATTGAACATTGGTCCCCTGGTAGAACTTGACTTTTGCAAACATTTGCAAAACATTCATAACAGGCAATAACAATGATGAGACAATAGAGTGTATTTCAAGCAAAAAAGGGCAATTTATTTATGCGATTTCTAAGTAAGGGATGTGCATTAGAAAGAAAGAAGACACTGACACATTGAGTTAGTGGCATAATGAAAGAGCTCAAAGTGTTCATTAATTTCAGACAATAATGAGTGCAAGAAATGTGGTTATGAATTGTGCAGGAGTTGTCTGCTTCCTAGGAACCAAGTACCTTGTTGCAGGACTTGACTCTCTCAGGGTAGCGAAGCAGAGCAGTCCAAGGCCTACTCAGAGCAGGTGGTGTGGGGTAGTAGTCTTCATCCACTGGCATGCAAGAACACCCAAAAAAATCATTGCCCCATCAGTACTTTTACTTTCCCGGCTCCTGACGCTCCTTTCATACTGGAGGGGGCATTTTGACCAGCCCCTCTAATCCTACCCACAGCAGCACATTTCTGCCCACACTCTCAAGCCCTAGAGCATTCTGACTCACTTGTAAGGCACGTGGGGACATGGGGTGGCAGTGGAGTCCACATCTTCTCGCAAATGGCCCTCAGGGAGCCAACGCCACTGGCCCTGGAGAGGCCTATCTAGTCCTGGGGGTCAGCCGCAAGCATAGGGGCCCATTAGGATGGTGGGCGGAGGCACCACCGTGGTGCTGGCGATGGTGGAAAATAATTTTTTTCCACCCAGCAGCGGTCCTCAAGCCGCCATAAAAGTATGGTCAAACATAGCCTATTTCCCACCCACCGGTGTGACGCAAACCGCCGTAAAAAAGCCCCCGCCACGCGGCGGTGGGAGCCAATAGAGACCCACTGCTTTGCGGAATGATGTCCCGACCGCTGTACAAATCACGATGCCCCAAACAGCCAGTCGCACCGCAGCAGAGAAACCACCCAAACGGAGACGGCGGAAGCTCAACAGCGGAGTGCAAAACCAGAATCCCAGTCCTCACCGCCCGATCCCGACTGCAATGGACCCAGCTGTACACGTCTTCCCGGTGCTGTACCTGATACACTACCAGCAACTCATACACCAAGACGGCTGCTGCCGCATGTACGCAATAACACCACTCCGCACACAACAACAACATGTTACCCATGCACAGATACAGGGTGCCTGTCCACACCAAACACCCTGGTGAGGACAGAAGCACATACACAAGTGTACCCACACCTGTCCTACCTGTCACCAAGTTACCCCATCACATCCAGGTCACCCATTTTCTGCAATCTTGAAGTGATGTCCCTGTCACGTCAACGGAGCTGTGAAGCCGCGTGAAAACATTCGCACAATGTAGTAGGCAGGGCCAGTGCCAGGCATGGGCAGTGCATAAAGTTCACAGGGCCACACCTCCACACTCCACACACTAGCCCCCCGCCCCAACATGGAGGGACATGCCATGTGCCCCTCCTGTACTCCCCCATGCACAATAACCAGCCAGGTGAACCCACACCCTGCACCAAACACCAAATAACTAGGGAGACAGCCTCAGCAGGTGTGGCTGCAGAGAAACAGACAGCACAGAAGCACAGGGCCAGGGCAACCCACACACCACAACAACACCACACTCATGGCAACAAAACTGAGTCCAAGCACAAAATAAACACACACATAGATAATGAACAAATATTCAACTGTACCCACAGCCTGCCAAGTCACACAGACATACCCCACACTGACATACAGCCAAATACACAGATCACATGCCAGCAGCAATGGAGGACAACAAATAGGAAACCTAAAGTGAGGAATGCCAAGGAGCCAACCACCAAGCATGTGTACATCACATGCAAGAGAAGGAACAGATAACAACAACCTCAGCCCATCAAATCACACATGGCTGACTAAGTGAGTAAAATCAAACCACAGTCACCTCAGTGCAACAACTCATAGCGACATCTAGGCAACCCATGTATAGGCACAGGGCTGAAAGGAACGGTATGAAGTCAAACAGTGAACAGCCACACATCTGCATCCAACTACATGACAGGAGTATATCAGCAGCACAACACACAGGGCCCATTGCAACACTTCAGGACTGTTAAACACAAGTATGAACCTTCACACATACCCCCATCACACCTGCAGCACACAACACCAGCGTCAAACACACAGAAGGGTGCCAATAATGTCCAGTCAATACACTGACAAACAATCTCACTCCCTGGGGGGTATCCACAAACATCACACACACAGGGATGCCTGAACCAATGTTTGCACAAAAACAACAGCCAAACACACAATTCAATAAAAACACACACAGAACTACAACAAGACCAGACATGATATGTGCAGCAAAACTGTGGAAAGGCAATGGAAGCAAAGACACACCATGAGTACACATACCTCATCAATTAGGAACAATGCACAGACAACCTACCACAACACAGACAAGAAGTGCATCATCACAAAACAATCATGGACACAAATTGGGAGAAATGGGCCAACAATGACACACAGACAGACATACCACACCACCCATCAAGACAACATGGTGTCATAGAATACCACATGCCTGCACATTCACAAGAATGACAAGAGACCGCTCAAATATGAGAGGAGAAAACAACAAGGATGCACCTAAAACAAGCACATGAACTAGAATAGACCTAAGTTCATGTGATTGACACGCAAGTAAGGCACACCACACTGGCAACACACATCTGAATGAAACACACCGACAAAAAATACACACTGACATGCAAATAGAACACCACACATAGAGCATCTGTCAACTGCAAGAGACAACACAGCCCAAACACTGCACAAAGCCACATCAAACACATAACAGATGCACATGCTAAGAAATCACATTGCAAACACAGCAGTACATCAGGGGATGCACACCAGGCAAGGACAAGGCAATATACACTCACAGCACTGAATGCACACCAGGCAGTGTGTGCACAACAAACATGGCAGTTCCACACAGATGTGAGTGACACACCAAGAACACCCACAACAACAATCAAAACAGCACACAGACAACACCACACCCAGGAAGTTAAGCAGTCCTTCAGCAAACAGACATACAGCAAACCCAACACCCACAGATGCACAAGTCTGGGACCCCAAAGTGGAAACAACTTGATCAGAGGAAACAAGCCATTAGCAATGGCATATAGAGCATGTGTCACAGTAAACCATAGGCACACATAAAATGCTTTATTTAGCAAAGACACTGACAAGGCAGACAACAGGAGTAACTGTTTTTATTCACATATTACACAGATAGGCACCACAAGTAGACAAGAGCAAGGCCAGGAGCAAACAGCAGTGAACAACAAGGCCAGTGGCCAGTACAAGGTGCAGAGTAGTTACATAAGATCATGCACAGACAAGGGGTAAACATCAATGAACACCAAGGCCAGTGGCCAGGACAAAGTGCAGATGAGGTATATGAGAGCCAGCACAGGCAAGGGGTAAACAGCAGGGAACAACAAGGCCAGTGTCCAGTCCAATGTGCAGAGTATGTCCATGAGAAACTGCACAGGTAAGTGGCACACATCAAGGACAGTGGCCAGCCCAAAGTGCAGATGAGGTACATAAGGTCCTGCACAGGCAAAGGGCAAACAGCAGGGAACAACAAGGCCCGTGGCCAATACAAGGTGCAGAGTATGTCCATGAGAAGCTGCACATGTAAGGGGCACACATCAAGGCCAGTGGCCAGTACAATGTGCAGAGTATGTCCATGAGAAGCTGCCCAGGTAAGGGTCAAACAGCAGTGAACAACAAGGCCAGTGGCCAGGACAACGTGCAGAGTAGTTACATGAGATCCTGCACAGGCAAGGGGCAAACAGCAGTGAACAACAAGGCCAGTGGCCAACACAAAGTGCAGAATAAGTATATGAGAAGCTGCACAGGGAATGTGTATGACTGTACCCTGCCATGGTCAGCAACTCATTCAGGGGGGTAACAATGGACAGTACACGCACCGCTGTGGGCGAGACAGGTGTGTGAGGGGGACTTCCACTCAGACTTGGCTGTCGGGCTATAGTGGGAGGTTGCTGTGTGTCGGGTAGAGTTGGAGGACTGAACCGGGGAGAGAGAGTCCCAGCTGAGGTAGAGGCATCAGTGGTCTGGGAAGCCGGAGGGCTGCTTGGACCAGGTTGTGTAGTGGCACATGGAGGTGGAGTCATGCTGCCATGAGACACAGTGTGGGTGGGAGATTGTCGAGGGGTGCCTTTCCACTTCTTGGGGACTCTACATGGCTTCCCTGTCTTGGGATTCATGGAAAGTGGTGTGGACACAACAGGCAACTCACTACCAAAGCTGCATCAGGTGCAGACGGTGGCCCTCCCTCTGGGGACATGCTGGAACCAGCAGGATACTTGGCCTGACCTTGCCTTTGCCCCTCCATCCCCTGTTTACCAGGTTTACCCCCTACAGTGCTTTCCTTTCCCTGCTTCACAGGGCTTTGGATGGGAGTTAAGGTCGTGGGTGAATCTGCCTTGGAGTTTTTTTTATGTGTACTCTTAGCAGGCACCACCTTCCCAGCGGGCACGGAAACTGTCTGCATGTCTTTGTGAGATGCTTTTGGGACATGAGAGTCCTAGGCTGGGGATGCCTCTGAGGCATGTGACCCTGAGGCCTGCTTATTGGCTTTGTGGCCCTTGGTGTCGCCTGATAGGCTTTTGTCTTTGCGCTCTGGGGTGGCTTTAGTTTTCTGTGGGGATGGTGTCTGCGCCTCTTAGGCTGCTGCTGCTGTGTGCTGCATGTGCTGTATAATGCCCTTGAGGTCTGTGGAGTATGGTCACTATCGTCAGATATGGCCAATGTCAGGGGGTGGACAAAGGGACTGGAGCTGGACTCTGAGATTGCGCCAGTTGAATGGCTGCTGTCACTGCGGAGGGCAAAGACTGGACAGCCCGGTGTAACCCACCCATGACTGAATGAATGCCCTCCATGAAAGCAACCACCTGTGGCAACTTTCTTTTGTGGTCTACAAAGGCATTGAGGAGAGCTGTCTGGCCCACACACAGCTGGCTCAAAAGGTCCACAGACTCAACACTGATGGCAGCAGGGGGGACAGGGGCAGCGGTGCCTGGGGTGAATGACACTCTATACCTTCTTAGTGGTGCGAACACGGCATCAACAGTAGAAGTAGCTGGGAGGGTGGCCACTGTACACTGTGTGGTGGAGGAGGAGGAGGCAGATTCCCGGTTCCCGCCAACATAGATGCATCACCGCTGGCGTTCGATGATGTTGAGCTCTGCGTCTCTGGCTTTGATTCCTCAAGCAGACTCCTGTCCCCCTCCTTGCACTGGTCACATCTGTGTTACTATGCTCGTGTGCAGCAGTTGTGCTTGATGACTCACCACTGGTGTCCGTCCCCTGTCTTCCGTGCCCACGGGAGATGCTGCATGAGAGAGAGAGATGTAGGGTCAGTTCATTGGCATCAACAGAACATTCATATACAAGCAAAGCATCACTAAAGATGATGACATCTCCAAGTTGCACACCACCCTGTGCAACATCATTGTGCGACCTCAATTTTTAACTCAACTTTTGCCTGTCAACAAGCTAACGGGGCATAAGTGAGCCATGTGATGACTACACAGCACAATATCCTACTGGTGGCTGCGTTCAACCAGACACACAAATAGCTCTGAGCACACCTAGGGCCCTGATGGGGGTAAAGATGTACCCCACCACATGTCGCCACTGTCATATCTGGATGGAGCTGAAGGGGACAACACAGATATAGACTACAACACAACAGTCCACAATGGCCATGAGCATATGTCATCCACCATGTTGTACTTTGGTGTACACTACTGTTGCACATTGGTGTCAGATGTCTAAGCCTCACAATTCTGAGGTCAGGCAATGCACGCATTGATGAAAGCACACACAGATTATGCACACTGCCGTGCCCTTACATGGGATTTCCCAGACTAACCCAATGCAGAAGATACCTGAAGCTCACAACTCAGAATGTATTGTCAAAGCCCATTACTCCAATAACATTAGGAAGTACAGGTAGGGCAAATGCATGACAGCTGCAGCCAACACAGAAGCCACTTACAAGGCACTGCATTACACTACCAACATCACATATCCCAGCGCTGCCCAGGCTGTGAACACATGTAGCCACTCACACCCAAAGTCACCCTTCCAAGAATACTCACCCCAAGCTTGCTGCTGATGCTCCTTCAAATGTGCATGCAACTCAGGCTGTGTCACGGCCAAGATGAGGGCCATTAGTGGTGTTATGCTCCACCGTGCCAACCTGCCAGTCCGAGGGAGCAGCCCCAGCGTCATCTCTGCCATGTTCTTGCTCAGCCAGCAGATGTCATCCGACCTCTTGTGACAGTGGGTGAGCCGTCGGTTGGAGACACCCACAGCCCGCACCTTGCAAGCAATGGCCCTCCACACGGCCTTACGCTGGTGGACTGAGCTGCAGGCATGGGAGACAAGAGGGGGGAAAATCTGTGACACAGTGTTATGTACCAATATCTCTCAGTACAGGAGCTTGATACTAACTCATCCCAAATTCACAGATATGTCTTGCAGAGATAATACAGCATCTCACATAGTACATTAGCATGGGAGAATCACACGTAAATGCATGCAGGTATGAGGGTGGACACAGTACCTGCCCATCTCATACACATGCAGGATGCCAGCTCAGATAGCTAAGTGAAGGCTGCCCACATCTACTGTCTATTTTTTAGTTGAGCAAGACATACTTTATATATTAATAAATGTCTTTGGGTTGACTCACTGTGTCAGTGATGTGTCCTTGTCAGCTTGGGCAGTGACTGTGCAGGCCAGGTGGGCTCACACTGACGTCCAACGTGGGGCATCAGAAATGTCACATGAAGGGACAAATTCAGAGCGGAAACAGTGCCTACACATGCAAGTCAGTACACATGCTGGTGGAAATAGGGGGTGCTGCGGACAATAGTATGGCAATCTGCTGTGTCCTACGTGAATGCCCACCAATAGTGCCACCCTTGGGTAATGAATTCATGAGCATAGTGCTAAACTGGAGACGATGTACAATTAGGAGACAGACACTATTTCATCACTACCCTCTGTACAAAAACCCCAGCTAAGGCCACAGATGGGCATGTGAAGGACATCAGGGACCCACACAGCCATTCACAGAAGCAATCACTGCCCTGACTCCTGCATTACCAACTTTCTGCATCACTGTATGGCTGACAAGACAATACATGCTTCTCCTATCTTTCAGGCACATACTGCAGCAGATCAACTTCATGTGTGCCCCACACTGCACTCTCACTCCCACTCTGGAAGACTGACCACAAAATTTGGAGCACCATATAGCCTCGGATACTGTGTGAGCACTTCGTCCACCAGGACGTCCAGCTCCACGCTGGTGACGGATCTTCTCAGTCCTCGACATCACTGTGGCCAGGAGACAGCAGCAGCGGCTGGTGGTGGTGAGGGGTGGCAGGCAGCAGTCTCTGGAGACAGAAGCAGCAGCAGTAGCAGTTGGTGGTGAGGGGTGTCAGGCAGCAGTCTCTGGTGACAGGAGCAGCAGTTGGTGGTGAGGAGTCTCAGGCAGCAGTCTCTGGAGACAGGAGCAGCAGCAGTTGGAGGTGAGGGGTCTCAGGTGCAGTCTGTGGCGACAGGAGCAGCAGCAGTTGGTGGTGAGGGGTCTCAGGCAGCAGTCTCTGTAGAGAGGAGCAGCAGCAGTTGGTGGTGAGGGGTCTCAGGCAACAGTCTCTGGAGACAGGAGCAGCCGCAGTTGGAGGTGAGGGGTCTCAGGCAGCAGTCTCTGGAGACAGGAGCAGCAGCAGCAGTTGGAAGTGAGGGGTCTCAGGCAGCAGGCTCTGTGAGCTGCGGAACTGTGGGGCTCTTTCCCACACATTTATAGCCCCCTGGGGTCCTTTCAGTGGTTCTAAGCTGCTGCCATTGGTGTTCCAGGTCAGCCTTTTCAAATGCATCCAATGACCTGCTCCGCTGTGGCGGAACACGCGTACCACGATTTTCAAATCTTGCATTGTGCTACTGCGATTGCGGTTCCCATTGGCTGTAAGAGGGAAACATCACTTACAACGCATTTATTACAACGCACTACCATTACAACGCAACCATTACAACGCAAACCATTACAACGCATTGCGCTGGGGGGCGCTCTAGGATAGGGAATATATTTAATTTACTATCCAACACCTTCCCTACTATCCACGGGGACTGGAGTTGGAATAGTAAATTAAATAAATCACTATCCAGCGCTTAAAAGCACTATGCGTTGTAGTGGTATGCGATGTAAAAACCGCGTTGTAACAGCAGGCGTTGTAATAGCCTGCGTTGTAACGACACCAATCCGCTGTAATGGCATGGTCCATGGCTGTGACACACCGCAGGGGCCAGGCGGGCGCTACCGTGGTGGTGCACCTTTCAGCTGCATCCAATGACCGGCTCCATGGTGGCAGAGCACGCCTACCGCAAATTTCAAATCTTGCATTGTGCTACCACGATTGCGGTTCCAATTGGCTGTAAGGGCATGGTCCATGGCAGTGACACACCGCAGGGGCCAGGCTGGTGCTACCGCGATTTTGGTGCCATATATTGCTATGAATGACAGGGATTTTAGTGGAGGAACATGCCAACCGCCATTTGACCATGTGTATATGCCTATCACTACCGCGAGTGTGTCTTGGGCATTGGCAGTGACACACCGATGGTGCCAGGCGGCAGCTACCGCAATTTGGGTGCCATACATTGCCATGAATGACCGTGATTTTAGTGGCGGAGTATGCCAACCACCATTTGACCCTTTGTGTATATGCCTATCACTACCGCAAGTGTGTCTTGGGCATTGGCGGTGACACACCGCTGGCGCCAGGCAGTAGCTACTACAATTTGGGTGCCATACATTGCTATGAATGACTATGATTTTAGTGGCAGAGCATGCCAACCGCCATTTGACCATGTGTATATGCCTATCACTACCGCAAGTGTGTCTTGGGCATTGGCGGTGACACACCGCAGGTGCCAGGTGGTAGCTACCGCAATTTGGGTGCCATACATTGCCATGAATAACCGTGATTTTGGTGGCGGAGGACTTTGACAGCACCTATGGATACGTGTGAAAGGCCAATGTGCAGTTCTTAACAGTGCACAGTGGCCACGTGATCAATGGTACGATTGTGCACACAATGTCAATGCCACATTTACCTCACTGCTCACTACATATGCCATGCTTGTGTTTATGCTTTGGGACATTGGCATGCACTCCCTCACAACAGTGTTGTGATGGACCCTTCAATGGGTACATATGGCAATGTGTGTAAGTGCTGAGAAACTCATAGTGATGATTGTCTTACTGAAAATGTGCTGATTTGAGTGTCTACTTTTCCTGGCTCATGCACATACCTGTTTTTCTCACACAGACTTTGCTCATTGTGTTGTTGATGTGTGCCCTGTTTGACTTACTCCTGAGGGTTTGGCAGGTACTGCAGCTAGGTATGAGACAATTGTGTTGCTGTTTCCCACATATGCTGTGTGAGATACTCTCAGGGCTGCTCATGCACAATGTGGCCATAAGCTTTTGGGCATTCTTATAGTCAGATATTGTTTAGTAGGTACTTTCTGTGTGAAAGGTGGACAAGTGTACAACTATTGTAGCTGAAGGTGTCCCTACTTGTACGGTGTGCTGTAAGCTCAACTGTGATGCTAGTCATTGTTGTCGTTGTGTCAGTCAAAACGTAAGATGTCATACACATCTCCTGGTGGATTGCATTGACATGTGTCCTCTCTCATCTCACCTAGGAGGAGACCGAATGTGCATCACCCCTTCACAGTGCTGGCAGACATGGAGTATGAGGATGTCATACGGAAATTCCGTCTGGATCGAGACACCCCAAAGACCTAAGTGCTATGTAGGAACCCCACCTGCAGCCACACAGGACATATCCGGGTGCTTTCACAACAACATCTAAGGTGATGGCGGCCCTGCATTTTTTTGCTTCTGGATCTTTCCAGTACACGTTGTCCAGTAGAGGTGGGATGTCGCAACCTATGTTCAGCATGGTGCTGCGTGATGTCCTTCCGCTATGTTTATCTACAAGGAAAGATATATCAATTTCCCCAGGGGGCATGAATTGGCGGGTGTTAAGAGTGATTTTTATGCCCTTGGACACATCCCCCATGTTGTTGGTGCCATTGATTGCACACATGTTGGGCTGGTTCCACCACAGGCACGTGAGCACATCTACAGGAATCGTAAACATTTCCACTCCATAAATGTGCAAGTGGTGTGCCAGGTGGATATGATCATCTTGCACGTGTGCCAAATTTCCAGGCACAGACCATGACTCATACATCATGCGTAACAGCATTGTACCACAGTAGATGGCTAATCTGCTACCTGAGCATGCATGGATTGTGGGTGAGTATGCAGAGTCAATTAGTATGCTGTGTGTGACATCCTGTCCTCTGTCACAGTAGCATTACAAGGTTTCTCTGTGTTTCTAACACCTAGGTGACTCTGCATACCCCAACCGACCTTGGTTGTTGAGCCCACTGCTGAATCCCAGTACACCTGCTGAAGTCCTCTACAATGATGCCCATGGGAGGACATGTTGTGTGGTGGAGCATACTTTTGGTCTCCTGAAGTCATGATTTCGCTGCCTGGACGAGACCGGAGGAGCACTGATGTACTCGCCCAGGAAGGTGTGTCAGATTGTAGTTGCATGCTGCATGCTCCACAACCTGGCCATTCACAAGGAGATCCCCCTGCTCCTGGATGCAGATGAGCAGCCAAGGCCTCCACCTGCAAACCAACCTGTTTCCAGTGACGAGGATAGTGGAGAGGAGGAAGGTGTCGACCTGCGTCAACAGCTCATCAACCGCTACTTCACTTGAAGGTGAGTGACGATGTACAACTGACCCATTGTCTGATGATGTCGCTGTTGTTGGCAAGGTGTATGCGAGCTTTGAAACTGCAGTCGGTTGTTGACTCAGTGGTGGCTGACAATGTTTCTGGAACAGGGTATTTTGACACATCTATAGGATGTGTATATTGGCACTGTTGCTCATTGTGATGTGTGCAAGATGGAGTAGCTTTATGGTAAGTGTTGTGTGATGTCTGTGATGCCAACCCCTGACTAGTGAATCTTGTTCTGTTGTGTTTTACTAGGTCCCTTCAGCCTCTCCTTGCCTACATACATTCCATACTCCTGGTACATTGTAATCATGGTGAAGATTGCACATCCTGGAATAAACGCGGAGCAGAAAAAACGACATGTGTGTAAGGAGTATTTATTTACAATGGTGACATGTGAGGGGGTGAACATTTACATTGAGGTGATTAGTGATGCAGTGAGTTGACAGTTATGGTAAATTAGAGAATTGAGTAGTCACCACATTAATGTGGTGACCCTGTCCAACAGACATATGCCATTCACAAGGCAGAGTGGGTAAGGACAGTCTTAAAAGTCAATGCAGTGAAGAGGGTTGCCTTCATGGCTGGCTCTGTGACTGATGTTTGACAGGTGCTTTGCCATGGGATGCTTCGAGGGATTTCTTGGGACGGCCCCTTCATCGTTTGGTAGGGGGGGGCTCTGCTGTAGGGCCAGTAGGGTCTGAAGACTCACCCCTCTCTGTGGCCGCAGGGGAGTATGGTAAACAGTCATCCTGTGGCACACCAGAGGGAGGTGGAGTTGTTGGTTGTGGTGTAGGCATGTCCCTTAGTACCGCCACGAACTGGCCCAAGAGGTCCACAATTTGGCCCATGGAGCTCATCAGCAGGAGGACCTTGTGTGAATCTTCTTCTGACCGGCCCGTTCATCCCTGGGACGGTTCATAGGCCCCAAGAACTCTATTGATGTTGTCCAGGGCTTCGGTCCCAGGGTCTGGTTCTCTGTGACTGACCCTTGCCCTCCCACCTACCCTGCTGCCACGGACCTGTTGCCTCACCACTGTGGGCCCAAACATCTTCTCCCTGCCCTCCCCAGTTGTTGGTGTGGGCTGGTCATCCTCTGGAATATGTACAGTGTTGCAGGCAGCACTGGTGGTGGTGGTGGTGGTGGTGGCGGTGGTGGAGGGCATCTTTAAAAATAGAGGGAGTGGTCCAACTATCCATGGGACAGGGTACCAACACAAGCAGTGTGAAATAAAAAGTTCCCTTGGAAACAATATCACTTACAATCACCATCAATCTTCCGCACTGAACATTCAATCTATCTCCAGTGCCAAAGCAGGAGAACCCCACAGTTATAAGTACAAGTACATAAGTATAATCAATACTCCCAATTATTTATAAAAAGTATATCACATTTTATTTATCAATTGATATCAAAGTTAAAAACATGACATTAATGATGTCTTCATTAAAAATTATTCACATTCACATGTAATAAACACTCCCAAAAGAATTTAAAAATAATTATTTAAAAAACACATCTCAAAGGAGACATTATTAGGTGATTCTTTTCAAAATCATCCCAAAACATTAATTCCTTAGAATCTATTGAAAACGTCAGGCTAATATCAGTAAATCCTGACACAATAGTCCCTCAAATTTAATTAAAACTGTAGCGTCAGCGCGTTTTGGTGTGCTGCCAGATCTGCACCACCTTTCTCAAGACAAGGGTAGATGATTGTCTCTTTTTTCTTAACAATAAAATTTCATATATATTTAAATAAACAAAACACAAATGTACTAATTAATATAGTGTCATCACATACATCATTAACATTTTCTAAAAATTATGGGAATCTTGACATTATTTCACTTTTTTTCTTTTCTGTGAAACATTTTTTAAAACTAGACAGCCCATCGTTAAGATTCACAAGAAACATGCAGTGGTTATATTCACAACTGTATTGAGATTGATCCCATTTGGCACTACATACCATCCCAAAAAAATTATTATTCGCTCTTACATCCAACTTCTCAGTCAACCATCTCAGCCTGTGTATCAAATCATTGTGAGTGTCATTACTTCACTGACTGGCTCATACAGCTAAAAAGCCCTTCCTATCGGAGTATAGCTTAAATCATCCTGACTTCTTTAACCCCATGGCTGCTCAGCATATTCCCCTGCTGTGCTGAGATTTTCAAAATCCCATGCTTCATGACGAGCTGGGCTCGGCATCAGCGTGCGAGGAGGCTACTGCATGACGAGCCCAGCTCGTCATGAGCGTGGAAGGGGTTAACTCTCTATTGCAGGATTCTCTTATAACCTATCAACATACCTTTAATCCTTAAGCCAAAGTAATGCGTAGGATCCTTCAATTTGGTAACAGGTGTCCTTCTAAAATACAATCGGACAAACAAAAACATTTTTTTTGTAAACCCAACCCCAATCTAGGTTTTTACCATGTCTCATCACAAAAGCCAAAAGGATAGAATTACCCGTATTTATTCGTGTTCAGAGCTTAAACTGCAAAAACTTCATAAGCAGTATCCGTTAGTTCGGGCAACTTATGTTCAAACCTCGAACACCCACTCCAACTGTTCACAATGCTGTCTATGCTGCCACTTTGGCCAATCTATAAGTGACGCAAATCTAAAAAGGAATGAGTAAACTTGTTAAAAACAACCCTTAGACCTAAGTCGCCAATCCACAAATAACCCATCTGTTGTTCAAACGTAGCCTCCGCTAATTACCAGTGGTAAATGGCACGAAAGTTGCATACACAACGTTGTTATCTGAAGTTCACAAGGGGTGCCAATAACCCAAGCCACACGCTTAGTTACGAAATTTAAATGGCGCAGGTTCTTGGTTCCCAGTTACGGCAAACCTTTAAAACAAAATTAATTAAAATAAGAACCCAAACTCGGGTCGGCAACAATATTAACGGGACAGAACTAGTTCGTCCCCGTAAATCTAGCCACCTGCTAAGAGGCCAAGCCTACGTTTCTCTGTGTATAACATCCACCTGAATATCGCCCCAGAGTTTTAACGTACCTTCCCGCGAGCCAAAGTATTGTGTAGCGTTTCGTCAGGGACCACAAGGAATTAAAAAACAACCTCATGCTGGCGTTTAAATAGTCCCAGTGTTATTACTAATTTCTTACACCTGGGTTCAACCCTTCCCTGGTATTCTGGAAGTCGCATCGCTTCTGACGTCCTCTATTACTGCGCCGGAACTTCCATGTTGTCAAGTTACCGTAAAGCCCATAATAGAGCCGCATTGGTTCAATCATTGCGAACCCATTTGCCCACACAATCAAGTTACCATCAAAACCATAATAGAGCCGCATTAATTTAATCGTATCGACAACGAACACCTAACCAACCTCCAAATTGAACACAAATACCGAAACTCACCCAATAGTCATTGCTCTCGTAGATTCACCCAATCTATTGTGTACACTGCAGATACTATAATTAATAATCGTGAATCCACACAACCATTCCATTAAATTGTTTCCGCTCCTGCTCTTTATTTGACATAGAACCTTGCTGCTTCCAACCATCACTGCTCAATGGAATTATCGGACGGACGGCAACCACTAATACAGTGAAAGCCCAAAGCCGCATTTTTACATCTATTGTATCCAACTCAAAAGGTGCTACAATCATATCTACCCATCTCATAAAAATCTCAGAGGGAGAACCTTAACCTATAAGACGCTCCCAGTCCTCCCTATAGTTCAGACCCTTTCTGACTGTATTTAAAATGGGTGTATACCACTGTTCTCAATGTTTCAGTTTGACAGTGATATCACCACCACGTCTGCTGCCCGCAAATCTTTCTAAAATGAACCATTTAACATCATCATAAGTGTGATTCATTTGCGTAAAATGATCCACTAACGGGGCATTAACCTTCCTATTTCTGATAGCAGATCTGTGTTCAGACAGTCGGGTTCTAAGCTCACGACCAGTCTCCCCCACGTAACCCAATCCGCAGGGACACATCAGAAAATAAACTAGGTTCTTACTCATACAATTTTTCAAATCTTTAACTACAATCGTCTGATTATTGTAGGTGATGCTTTTGCCTTCAATACACTGATCACAACTATTACAATTTAAACATTTGCAGTTGCCCATTACTTTGTTTCCTTCCAAATTTAGTGTCTGGACCCCCCTGATTCTCAATATGTATGTACCAGATTAATTTTTAAGTTATTGTTACGTTTAAATGCAAAAATGGGGCGATCAAGTATCGTTTGTTCATTATCATTGAGAATTTCCTAGCTCGAATTGATGATGTTTTTATTTGATTGTTGATGCTAGAAAACTGGCTAACAAAAACAATTTTATTTGCTGTTTCATCTTTTTGTTTCTGTTCCTGTGGGTTATCCAACATACTCTCTCTATTGTAAAATCTCGCTTGTTTAAAAGATAGTTAATTAATCTCTTCGGATAGCCTCTGTCTTTCAATTTAAGTTTCAAACTATCTGAATGTTTATAAAAATCAGTCAAAGAGGAACAGTTCCTTCGAAGACGAAGGAACTGCCCGAAGGGTATATTGTCCTTCTGCGACCTTGGATGGTAACTTGTGTAATGGAGCAATGTTTTTTTATCTGTTGGTTTAGAATAAAGTTCTACTTTCAATTTGCATGTTACATGTTTTATATTCAGATCAAGAAACCTCACCACACTGCTACAGTAGTGTTCTGTGAATTTCAAATTAACATCACCCAGGTTAAGCCAAGTTAAAAATTTCTTGAGTGATTCATCAGGTCCCATCCATATGAACCAAATATCAGCTATAAATCTGTGCCAATTTGACACATTCTCATAGAACGGGGCTGACTCATTAAAAATATGTCTTGTCTCAAAATAATCCACATAGGTGCAGGCCAAACATGGGGCGCAGTTTGCGCCCATACTGGTCCCCTTCCGTTGGAGAGATAAATCCTCTTTGAATAAAAATAGGTTTTCCTTCAATACCAAACTTGTGCATTCAGTTATGAATTCTGCACTAGCTCCCTTTGTTACACCAACATCCTCCAGGATGTGTTTAATAACAGCAATAGTGTCATCCTGGGGGATGTTGGTGTAAAGTGCCTCAATATCCAAGGTCACTAATAACTGTCACCGTTCATCAAAACACAATCCTTCCACTATGCTAATCATATGGGTAGAGTCTTTTATGTAGGATTGTTGCCTCTGTATCACTGGTTTTAAAAAGCTATCTATATATTTACTCAATGGTTTGAGTGGAGAGCGTAAACAACTTACAATAGGGCGAAGGGGCGGATTGTCCTCACTCTTATGGACCTTGGGAAGACCATATATTGCTGGTATTTTGGCACTATTTTGGGTTAAAAACTTGTATTCGCTCTCAGTAATAAAATCACCATTCTTAGCTGTTGTAACAAGGTCCAATACTTTCTCTTTCAAATTTGTCCAATGTCTCACCAGGACCTTCAAATAATGTTCTGTTACATTGAGAAGGTTTAAAACTCTCTGTTCACAATCGTGAGTGTCAAAAATGACTACTCCCCCCTTATCCGCGGGTTTAATAGTAATCTGTAGGTAATGTTTAAGAGCCATAATGGCTTCTCTCTGCTGGCGATTCATATTATTGTTAGTAGGCGGAGGATTGTCCCAAATATTGCGTATCTTGGATTCAGCTATACGTTCAAAGGCTTCAACATTCTTATCAACCATATTAAGATTGGGAGTGAATGTGGACTTGGGTTTTAAACCTGAGACACTCTCTTCAGGGGTATATTCTCTATTTTGAAAAAAACCGATTTAATAGAATTTTACGAAAAAAAGATTTTAAATCTTTTTCCTAGTTGAATTTGTTAATAAAAGGTGTAGGTGCAAATGTAAACCATTTCTCTAAGACCTCCATCTCCATTTTATTTAGTGCCCAAATTGAGAGATTAATTATTGGGATCTTATTCAACGCCAATATCGTTGGTTCCTGGGTTCGAGGTATTCCCCCTATTGGGGATTCCTCATATATTGTCCTCTGCCATAGTTCCTGTTCTGCTTCCTGGCACCTCTGGGGCGTTGATCTAAAAAAGCCGAAGAGGAAGATGTAGAAGGTCATGCATTATGATCAGACTTCTGAAGGTATGTCCCCAAGTTTTGTCTACCAGCGCATTCATCATCGCTGCTCGACCCAGACGTTTCTGAAAACGTAATACGTTTACGTCCACCCCTGGTGTAGGTCGGTCTCTGAAAGGGAGCTCTCTCCCAGTTATGTTCTTGTCTTTGTTGTTGGTAATAGTCCTGACCTAAAAAGGGGTAATTTAATTCCATGCTGTATTTACTCACATCTTTGTGTAATTTTTTTGTCTTTTTGTTCTGTAAATAATCTCTATAGCCATCTACTTCTACATTAAGTTCTTCTAACTTCTTTTAGCATCCTCCAATGCTGTACTATTACTTAATTCGGCCTCAAGTTTTTCTATCTCTTCTCTCTCTAATATGATAATCTCTTGGGCGGTCTCAATGATCAACAAGATCCAGTCCCTACTGCACCTATTAGAAATTGGGACCAGGTGTCAAGAAACTTCCTGTTTTCAATGGAGGTGGAGGACGCACAGGCCCTAACAGCAGGGGTCTGCTGATAGGTTGGTATTGCTGCCGATGTGGTGGAGGGACGATGGGGTCCTGGGACCCGTTGTGTCCTGGCACACCAGATGGGCTGGCTTCAAGCTCCTCGTCCTCTGAATCCCGGGAGTCAACATCAGAGAGTCCATGTTTCGGGGGGGCTGGCTCTGCAGGTTGCTGGTGTTGTCCTCTGCAGTCAGTTCTTGGTCACCTGTGGGACAGAGGGGAAATGGTCATTGTAGTGCACCCCGCAAGCTTTGTGTTAGATGTGTATTATTCACTGTTTGTATACCACACCACACAGTTGACTAATCATCACATTGTTTGTATGCACACTACTGTGCCTCCTGACATGATGTTGAGATACATGCATTACTTGTCCATGGTGTGACGTGTTGAAACATACCATGCACCTCATGCATATTTTGTGATCACAGGAACAGGTTGCCATCTACCGACTAGCGCAATAAAAAATGTATGTGAAGTCTCTTTGTTGATTACTCTGCCTGGCAGACATTACATCTGAGTCGGAACTGGCCATTGTCATCTCATGCATACCTTAGTCTTGTCATGTCATGTGAAATCTAAATTTTTACCACCAACCATGCTTTCTTCGTTTCCATATGCTCCTTGATGCTCTGGCCACAGGGCACTAACACATGGCATTCAGTGCGGTGCATGATTGTGCACAGACTTTCTTCTAAATGTGGATTGGTGTGTCACACTGTGGTTGCTGTGACAGTTACATTCGCTTAGCTGTCTGCACTGGGTGAGTGGCAATAGGATATGTGTGTATTTTTGTGTGATGAGAGTGCTGGTGTTGTCATATGGCACCATGCTTTTTGAGAGGAATGGCTGGGTGCATGGTGGGAGTTGTTGTGCAGGCCTCCCACTCCGAAACAACGCTCTCAGGGAAGATTGTTACCTACCTTTAAGTTTGTTTGTAGTGATACAATGGCTGGCACATGCTTCGGGGTGTTCTCCATCCTGCTCAGGTGTGGGACAGGGTACCTGGTGGGAGTTGTAGTGCAGGCCTCCCACCCCCATACAACTCTCCCTGGGAAGATGGCTACCTGTCTGTTAGGTGAGGGTAATCCTTACAATGCCTGCCAACTGCTTCTGGGTTGCTGTGGAGTGCTCCACCCTGCTCGGGGTGAGACAGGGTGCCTCGTGGGAGTTGTTGTGCAGGCCTCCCACCCCCAAACAACCCTCCCTGTGAAGATGGTTACCAACCTATAAGTTTGTTTGTAGTGATATAATGGCTGGCACATGCTTCTCTGGGGGGTGCACCATCCTGCTCAGGTGTGGGACAGGGTGCCTGGTGGGAGTTGTAGTGCAGGCCTCCCACCCCCAAACAACTCTCCCTGGGAAGATGGCTACCTATCTGTTAGGCGAGGGTACACCTTACAATGGCTGCCAACTGCTTCTGGGTTGCTGTGGAGTGCTCCATCCTTCTCAGGGGTGGGACAGGGGGCATGGTAGGAGTTGTTGTGCAGGCCTCCCACCCCCAAACAGCTCTCCCTAGGAAGATGGCTACCTATCAGTTAGGTGAGTGGGAACAATGCAATGGCTGGCACATGCTTCTGGGTGGGGGGAGTACTCCATCCTGCTTAGGGGTGGGTCTGGAGGCATGGTGAGATTTGTAGTGCCGGTTGCCTGGACACATACAACCCAGTAAATGTTGTCTACCTTTGGGGTGATTCAGATGGAGTGAATGTTACATCTGTGGGACATGAATTGATATTGTGGTGCATATGGATATACTTGGGCCTCTGAGATGTAGCTTTGTAGTTGTGTGCTGGACATTACATAGCTGTGTAATGGTCTTTATTTGTGTGTACTTATCAGCCTGCACTCCCCCAGCTATTCCTGTGAGACACTCTGGATGCAGATGCAGTATGGCAAGCACCTTCTCCTCCCATGCACAGAATGTTTTTGGTGGGATGAGAGGGCCACTTTACTTTCACAACCCTCCTCAAGTCATGCCACCGCTTCATGATTTCCTTTTTAGGTTTCGCCTGGGGCCGGAGCTCCTAGCTCCGCCCAGGAGAAATCTTATGTCCCTACAGTGTGGGGCTTAGTCCCGCCTCTGCTTCCATTGGCTAGCTCCATAAATGGAGGCTAGCCATTGGAACAGAGATCTGTCCGTCATGGCCGGACCAGATTTGTGGGCGTTCCTGAGATTTTTTCGCTCTCCGCCTCTGCAATGTCGTCATCGTGGCCGTGGGCGGGGTTTATTTTTGTTTTTGTCGAGGTTGCTTTTCGTCATTCCGCCGCCGGAGGAAGTCCAGGTGAGTGCTTTCCGTGTGTTCCCGCACCCCCCCCGCTGTCAGTTCCCGCCCCCCCCCCCTGTCCATGTGCTTCTCCCCATTCCCGCCCCCCTCCGGCTGTCCGTGTGCCTCCCGCTGTCCGTGTGCCTCCCTCCAGCGTTGTGGGGTTCACCGTGGAGCGTCGATAGAAGTTTGTGGTTTCTTACTACTTGCAGAGTAGTCGCATTCCAGAGGACTTTCCCTTCATTATCCATCCCTGCTTTTCGAGTAAAATTGAGTAAAGCCTTGCCCCATAAACAATTATTGGGTGACGGCGATTCCCGCGCAGTGCACGTGACGTGGGGCACATGCCGTATTGAGGGAGTAGTTGTAAAGAATTGTATTTGTTTTTTAAAAGCGGATGAACAGCGTTCTACGGTGCCGGCGCCTAGTGAAGCTTTAAGAAAATGTAGGGTAGCGTTTGGAAATACAAAACTGGAGTTTCGTAGCACTGCATGTCAAAAGTGTTGCTGTTACTGTAGTGAACGATCATGTCCACTTTTGGAAGAAGAATGATAGACTGACAGTCTCGCTGTGATTTAAGTCTGTGGGCTGCAGGTTGTGCGAAGATGTCGCAGTGAGCGTTTTCATCCACCGGATTTATTTGACAATGATGTCACTTAAGGCGATGCAGGGGTCCCTCGAGCATGACTGAGTAATATGGCCCCTGCGTGCCAGGCTTTTATCAAGATTTGTAAGTTTAGGCGCTTCGCACTGTTTAAGAAAAGACATGAAAAGAGGGTGGTAACCTGGTAATCTAGAGAAAAACGTTTGTAAAATAAACACTGTGTAAGTACTCGTCTCACATGAATTTTCCCTCGGGCGCCCGTTCCCTTTTAGTATCCGCCCTAAGTCACAAACTCATTTAAAGTTCTTCTCTAGATGTGCGCTTTACTAGGTGCCTGCAATTTGTCCTGTAGCTCATCCTGTACTGGTAGCGCCAGCCCATCGATGCACACAGTCCACCTTCTCCGCTGTGTGACCACACGACTTTCATGTTCTTTATATAGCACTTCTACTATTTCTATAAGCACTAGACCTTAGTAAGGTCTTCCATTTTGCCCGTTCTTCTATATTTGAAAACACCAACGATCTCACCCGCTGTCATGAGGGATCCCGAGTGTGTGCGTGTGTGACTGCTCCAGTGTGTGCGTGCATGTGACTGCTCCAGAGTGTGTGTGTGTGTGTGTGACTGCTCCTGGGTGTGTGTGTGTGTGTGACTGCTCCAGGGTGTGTGTGTATGTGACTGCTCCAGTGTGTGTGTGTTCGTGGGTGACTGCTCCAGTGTGTGCATGCATGCGACTGCTCCAGAGTAAGTATGGGCGGAAAATCCGTTACGCTCGCGGATTTTGCAGATTTTCGGTAAATTCGCAATCTGCGAGATTTGCGAATTTCCCGCAAAATCCGCAAATTCGCACGCAGCGGATTATTTTTTTCTTGGTGATACAATTTTGCGGCGCGCGGCGTTTATCATCGTTTGCCGAGTTGTTTTTCTCGATATTTTGCGAGTGCTGCGCCATTTGGGATCTTGCTGCGGGATCCCGCGGGAATTTGGCAAGCGCGATTACGTAATCGCGGCTTGCCAACTTTTGCAGCGAGCGTTTGTCAACACGAGTACGCCGAGATCACGTCTCGCGGTACTTCGCAATTGCGAGCTTTGAGATGCGGCGAGCAGCAACAATCTCGCACACGCGAAAATATAAAATTTGCAATTCTGCACAAGAAATCCACCAGCAAGCAGCATAAACCTTCTTGAAATGAGGATTTTTATCTGAATAACTCCTTAGGTTGACATTTGCCTGCACTTTGTTTGCGAGGAGTCCATTTTGGGGAGGGGGGAGGGGGGTGGAAGGAAGGAAGTGCCCCACAGTCTTCAACTTCCTGTTCCTGTCCAGCAGGCTCCTCCCAGTGCTTTGTCCATCTCCTGGTCACTTTTCATTTGGATCTGGAGCTGGAAGGATTACTTTTTGTGGATGCTGCTGGATATTTGGAATTGAGGCCTTTTTGACTTTCTTTGGATCACTTTTGGATTAGAAATTTTACAAGTAAGTTTGTTTGGGGCATTACAGTTGCTGCAACTACAATTTTGGAATTTTCGATTTTTGGGCTGTTTTGGGGCCTTTTGCCCAGGGGTACTCAGTGGTGGGTGGACTGAGTCCTTTTGTGGGGTGTCTTGAACTTAAACATCATGGAGGGCATGGATGGATTGGGATTGTGCTGATTTTTCAGTGATTTTCGTTTTTTGGGGCTGTACTTGTGGCCTTTTCACCAGGGGTATTTGAGTCTAGCATGGGCCTAGTCTTTCTGTGGGGTGTCTTGAACTTAAACATCATGGAGGGCATGGATGGAATGGGATTGTGCTGATTTTTCAGTGATTTTCGTTTTTTGGGGCTGTACTTGTGGCCTTTTCACCAGGGGTATTGAGTCTAGCATGGGCCTAGTCTTTTTGTGGGGTGTCTTGAACTTAAACATCATGGAGGGCATGGATGGAATGGGATTGTGCTGATTTTTCAGTGATTTTCGATTTTTGGGGGTGTTCATGGGGAGGGACAGGCCATGTGGCTGGGGGCCATTTTGAGTGCTGCTACCGGCCCTGGCCATGTGCAGGGAGGCAAGTGACCATTTTGAATGTAGGCATTGTTGTTAGGCCTGCAACCATTTTGCCTACTTTTCAACCTTTATGCCCAGGGGTAGTGAGTCTTGCATGGCCTAGTCTTTCTGTTGGTTGTCTTGAATTTAAACATCATGGAGGGCATGGATGGAATGGGATTGTGCGGATTTTTCAGTGATTTTCGTTTTTGGGGGCTGTACTTGTGGCCTTTTCACCAGGGGTATTGAGTCTAGCATGGGCCTAGTCTTTTTGTGGGGTGTCTTGAACTTAAACATCATGGATGGCATGGGATTGTGCTGATTTTTCAGTGTTTTTCGATTTTTGGGTGTTCATGGGGAGGGACAGGCCATGTGGCTGGGGGCCATTTTGAGTGCTGCTACAGGCCCTGGCCATGTGCTGGGAGACAAGTGGCCATTTTGAATTTAGGCATTGTTGTTAGGCCTGCAACCATTTTGCCTACTTTTCAACCTTTATGCCCAGGGGTAGTGAGTCTTGCATGGGCCTAGTCTTTCTGTGGGGTGTCTTGAACTTAAACATCATGGAGGGCATGGGTGGAATGGGATTGTGCTGATTTTTCAGTGATTTTCGTTTTTTGGGGCTATACTTGTGGCCTTTTCACCAGGGGTATTGAGTCTAGCATGGGCCTAGTCTTTTTGTGGGGTGTCTTGAACTTAAACATCATGGAGGGCATGGATCGAATGGGATTGTGCTGATTTTTCAGAGTTTTTCGATTTTTGGAGGTGTTCATGGGGAGGGACAGGCCATGTGGCTGGGGGCCATTTTGAGTGCTGCTACAGGCCCTGGCCATGTGCAGGGAGGCAAGTGGCCATTTTGAATGTGGCATTGTTGTTAGGCCTGCAACCATTTTGCCTACTTTTCAACCTTTATGCCCAGGGGTAGTGAGTCTTGCATGGGCCTAGTCTTTCTGTGGGGTTTCTTGAATTTAAACATCATGGAGGGCATGGATGGAATGGGATTGTGCTGATTTTTCAGTGATTTTCGATTTTTGGGGGTGTTCATGGGGAGGGACAGGCCATGTGGCTGGGGGCCATTTTGAGTGCTGCTACCGGCCCTGGCCATGTGCAGGGAGGCAAGTGACCATTTTGAATGTAGGCATTGTTGTTAGGCCTGCAACCATTTTGCCTACTTTTCAACCTTTATGCCCAGGGGTAGTGAGTCTTGCATGGGCCTAGTCTTTCTGTGGGTTGTCTTGAATTTAAACATCATGGAGGGCATGGATGGAATGGGATTGTGCTGATTTTTCAGTGATTTTCGTTTTTGGGGGCTGTACTTGTGGCCTTTTCACCAGGGGTATTGAGTCTAGCATGGGCCTAGTCTTTTTGTGGGGTGTCTTGAACTTAAACATCATGGATGGCATGGATGGAATGGGATTGTGCTGATTTTTCAGTGTTTTTCGATTTTTGGGGTGTTCATGGGGAGGGACAGGCCATGTGGCTGGGGGCCATTTTGAGTGCTGCTACAGGCCCTGGCCATGTGCTGGGAGACAGGTGGCCATTTTGAATGCAGGCATTGTTGTTAGGCCTGCAACCATTTTGCCTACTTTTCAACCTTTATGCCCAGGGGTAGTGAGTCTTGCATGGGCCTAGTCTTTCTGTGGGGTTTCTTGAATTTAAACATCATGGAGGGCATGGATGGAATGGGATTGTGCTGATTTTTCAGTGATTTTCGTTTTTGGGGGCTGTACTTGTGGCCTTTTCACCAGGGGTATTTGAGTCTAGCATGGGCCTAGTCTTTCTGTGGGGTGTCTTGAACTTAAACATCATGGAGGGCATGGATGGAATGGGATTGTGCTGATTTTGCAGTGTTTTTCGATTTTTGGGGGTGTTCATGGGGAGGGACAGGCCATGTGGCTGGGGGCCATTTTGAGTGCTGCTACAGGCCCTGGCCATGTGCTGGGAGGCAAGTGGCCATTTTGAATTTAGGCATTGTTGTTAGGCCTGCAACCATTTTGCCTACTTTTCAACCTTTATGCCCAGAGGTAGTGAGTCTTGCATGGGCCTAGTCTTTCTGTGGGGTGTCTTGAACTTAAACATCATGGAGGGCATGGATGGAATGGGATTGTGCTGATTTTTCAGTGATTTTCGTTTTTTGGGGCTGTACTTGTGGCCTTTTCACCAGGGGTATTGAGTCTAGCATGGGCCTAGTCTTTTTGTGGGGTGTCTTGAACTTAAACATCATGGAGGGCATGGATGGAATGGGATTGTGGTGATTTTGCAGTGATTTTCGTTTTTGGGGGTGTTCATGGGGAGGGACAGGCCATGTGGCTGGGGGCCATTTTGAGTGCTGCTACAGGCCCTGGCCATGTGCAGGGAGGCAAGTGGCCATTTTGAATGTGGCATTGTTGTTAGGCCTGTAACCATTTTGCCTACTTTTCAACCTTTATGCCCAGGGGTAGTGAGTCTTGCATGGGCCTAGTCTTTCTGTGGGTTGTCTTGAATTTAAACATCATGGAGGGCATGGATGAAATGGGATTGTGTTGATTTTTCAGTGATTTTCGTTTTTGGGGGCTGTACTTGTGGCCTTTTCACCAGGGGTATGGAGTCTAGCATGGGCCTAGTCTTTGTGTGGGGTGTCTTGAACTTAAACATCATGGATGGCATGGATGGAATGGGATTGTGCTGATTTTTCAGTGTTTTTCGATTTTTGGGGGTGTTCATGGGGAGGGACAGGCCATGTGGCTGGGGGCCATTTTGAGTGCTGCTACAGGCCCTGGCCATGTGCTGGGAGGCAAGTGGCCATTTTGAATGCAGGCATTGTTGTTAGGCCTGCAACCATTTTGCCTACTTTTCAACCTTTATGCCCAGGGGTAGTGAGTCTTGCATGGGTCCAGTCTTTCTGTGGGGTGTCTTGAATTTAAACATTATGGAGGGCATGGATGGAATGGGATTGTGCTGATTTTTCAGTGATTTTCGTTTTTGGGGGCTGTACTTGTGGCCTTTTCACCAGGGGTATTTGAGTCTAGCATGGGCCTAGTCTTTCTGTGGGGTGTCTTGAACTTAAACATCATGGGGGACATGGATGGAATGAGATTGTGCTGATTTTTCAGTGTTTTTCGATTTTTGGGGGTGTTCATGGGGTGGGACAGGCCATGTGGCTGGGGGCCATTTTGAGTGCTGCTACAGGCCCTGGCCATGTGCTGGGAGGCAAGTGGCCATTTTGAATGCAGGCATTGTTGTTAGGCCTGCAACCATTTTGCCTACTTTTCAACCTTTATGCCCAGGGGTAGTGACGTGAATCTTGCATGGGCCTAGTCTTTCTGTGGGGTGTCTTGAACTTAAACATCATGGGGGGCATGGATGGAATGGGATTGTGCTGATTTTTCAGTGTTTTTCGATTTTTGAGGGTGTTCATGGGGAGGGACAGGCCATGTGGCTGGGGGCCATTTTGAGTGCTGCTACAGGCCCTGGCCATGTGCTGGGAGGCAAGTGGCCATTTTGAATGCAGGCATTGTTGTTAGGCCTGCAACCATTTTGCCTACTTTTCAACCTTTATGCCCAGGGGTAGTGAGTCTTGCATGGGCCTAGTCTTTCTGTGGGGTTTCTTGAATTTAAACATCACGGAGGGCATGGATGGAATGGGATTGTGCTGATTTTTCAGTGATTTTCGTTTTTGGGGGCTGTACTTGTGGCCTTTTCACCAGGGGTATTTGAGTCTAGCATGGGCCTAGTCTTTCTGTGGGGTGTCTTGAACTTAAACATCATGGAGGGCATGGATGGAATGGGATTATGCTGATTTTTCAGTGATTTTCGTTTTTTGGGGCTGTACTTGTGGCCTTTTCACCAGGGGTATTGAGTCTTGCATGGGCCTAGTCTTTCTGTGGGGTGTCTTGAACTTAAACATCATGGAGGGCATGGATGGAATGGGATTGTGCTGATTTTTCTGAGTTTTTCGATTTTTGGGGGTGTTCATGGGGAGGGACAGGCCATGTGGCTGGGGGCCATTTTGAGTGCTGCTACAGGCCCTGGCCATGTGCTGGGAGGCAAATGGCCATTTTGAATTTAGGCATTGTTGTTAGGCCTGCAACCATTTTGCCTACTTTTCAACCTTTATGCCCAGGGGTAGTGAGTCCTGCATGGGCCTAGTCTTTCTGTGGGGTGTCTTGAACTTAAACATCATGGAGGGCATGGATGGAATGGGATTGTGCTGATTTTTCAGTGATTTTCGTTTTTTGGGGCTGTACTTGTGGCCTTTTCACCAGGGGTATTGAGTCTAGCATGGGCCTAGTCTTTTTGTGGGGTGTCTTGAACTTAAACATCATGGAGGGCATGGATGGAATGGGATTGTGCTGATTTTTCAGAGTTTTTCGATTTTTGGGGGTGTTCATGGGGAGGGACAGGCCATGTGGCTGGGGGCCATTTTGAGTGCTGCTACAGGCCCTGGCCATGTGCAGGGAGGCAAGTGGCCATTTTGAATGTGGCATTGTTGTTAGGCCTGCAACCATTTTGCCTACTTTTCAACCTTTATGCCCAGGGGTAGTGAGTCTTGCATGGGCCTAGTCTTTCTGTGGGTTGTCTTGAATTTAAACATCATGGAGGGCATGGATGGAATGGGATTGTGCTGATTTTTCAGTGATTTTCGTTTTTGGGGGCTGTACTTGTGGCCTTTTCACCAGGGGTATTGAGTCTAGCATGGGCCTAGTCTTTGTGTGGGGTGTCTTGAACTTAAACATCATGGATGGCATGGATGGAATGGGATTGTGCTCATTTTTCAGTGTTTTTCGATTTTTGGGGGTGTTCATGGGGAGGGACAGGCCATGTGGCTGGGGGCCATTTTGAGTGCTGCTACAGGCCCTGGCCATGTGCTGGGAGGCAAGTGGCCATTTTGAATGCAGGCATTGTTGTGAGGCCTGCAACCATTTTGCCTACTTTTCAACCTTTATGCCCAGGGGTAGTGAGTCTTGCATGGGCCCAGTCTTTCTGTGGGGTGTCTTGAATTTAAACATTATAGAGGGCATGGATGGAATGGGATTGTGCTGATTTTTCAGTGATTTTCGTTTTTGGGGGCTGTACTTGTGGCCTTTTCACCAGGGGTATTTGAGTCTAGCATGGGCCTAGTCTTTCTGTGGGGTGTCTTGAACTTAAACATCATGGGGGGCATGGATGGAATGGGATTGTGCTGATTTTTCAGTGTTTTTCGATTTTTGGGGGTGTTCATGGGGAGGGACAGGCCATGTGGCTGGGGGCCATTTTGAGTGCTGCTACAGGCCCTGGCCATGTGCTGGGAGGCAAGTGGCCATTTTGAATGCAGGCATTGTTGTTAGGCCTGCAACCATTTTGCCTACTTTTCAACCTTTATGCCCAGGGGTAGTGACGTGAGTCTTGCATGGGCCTAGTCTTTCTGTGGGGTGTCTTGAATTTAAACATCATGGAGGGCATGGATGGAATGGGATTGTGCTGATTTTTCAGTGATTTTCGTTTTTGGGGGCTGTACTTGTGGCCTTTTCACCAGGGGTATTTGAGTCTAGCATGGGCCTAGTCTTTCTGTGGGGTGTCTTGAACTTAAACATCATGGAGGGCATGGATGGAATGGGATTGTGCTGATTTTTCAGTGATTTTCGTTTTTTGGGGCTGTACTTGTGACCTTTTCACCAGGGGTATTGAGTCTTGCATGGGCCTAGTCTTTCTGTGGGGTGTCTTGAACTTAAACATCATGGAGGGCATGGATGGAATGGGATTGTGCTGATTTTTCTGGGTTTTTTTCGATTTTTTTGGGGTGTATAACTGAACTGATGTTCCTCTGTCTTCCATTGTTTTTAGGTGCACAAGACTCAAGAGAACCACCAGTGCCAGGAAGAAGTCCTGCAGCGGTGTGTGTGTGCAGCATAACGTCACGCGACGTCACGTCTGGCCTCAGACAACTCTACAATTCGTGCAACTGCGGCCTGCTGTCTGACCTGCTCTGAAGAAGATGGCCCCAAAAAAAGGTCTCCGTAGCTCCTCTAGCAAGAAAGTTGCTAGTAAGGAGCAGAAGAAGCAAGTTACCAAGGAGGCTGGTGTGCCGGCCGCCACGTTTTTTGGGAGCAAAAAAAAAAGTACGCCTGCAGCAGCAGGATCTGCTGGGGACCAAGCTGGGAGCAGCACCCCCGCTCCATTGGGTTCAGTGCCTCCACCACCATGCCAACTTAACTCAAAGCCCTTGAGTGCTTTAGAGGCAGTCAGTGTACTTCTCCAATCACCATCGACCAGTGATGTTGGCTCATCGCAAGAAAGTAGCAGCAATGTCCCTGAATCAACACAGGTTGTTGTAACTCATCTGACAAGTGTTGAACAACCACAGCCGCAACAACAACACCATGTGCAAGTACAAGCCCAAGTACATGTGGAAGGAGAGGCAGCGCAAGGAGATGCGCAAGCAGAGGTGCATGGAGGGTCACAAGTGCCCACAATAGTTGTTCCTCCCGAAGTAGGGGCACATCAGGAAATCGACAATCAAGCCGAGGTATCATTGGAAGCCACTCCTCCTGATGATCATTCATTGTCTTCCACATCCCTAGCAAGGAAAAGGTCAAGGTTGGTGTCTACATCTTCTTTAAGCCCACCTCCTTCTGATGATACGGATCCCAATTGGGAACCAGCACCACTGCCGTCTGAGAGTGAGGCACACCATGATCTGACAAAGGTACCTAAGCGTAAAAGGAAGGTCGTCGAAAAACTCATAGCTATGGAGTGTGATGAGGCTCAACAAGAAGTGACGGATACTGCTGCTGGTGAAGCCTCTCACGATGACGACGATGAGGCAGTCATCATAAAGGTCACTGCAGCCCCAGCGGGCATGCAGCAAAGAGACATTTTGACCCTATCCCGAGAAGCTGCTGAGCGTGATGATGATGTCGACGAGGAGGCAATGGAAATGGAAACACAACAATCATTAGATTTGGAGTTAACTAGTACACCAACACCTACCGCTTCCATATTTTTTTCTCGCAAGAAGGGACCTCCATCCACCTCGACCTCAATTAGTGGTGGTGAAAGTGCAAAACGTACTGAAGTTCGGCAATCCACATCCTCCACTTCATCTGGCATTAGCAGCAGGACCACCACCACCAGTATCGCCGCCTCCTCCGGCCCCCAAAGACATTTCAAGTCTCCAGTTTGGGACTTCTTTAGTGTTTGCCCAAAAAAGGAAAACGTAGCCATTTGTAGCATTTGTAAGCTTCGAGTTAGTCGTGGTAAGTTTGGTACCAACTATGGTACCGGAGGCCAGAGAGGTCATCTTAGGAGAGCGCACCCTGTCCAATGGTTTGCGCAACTAGAGGCGGTCAAGGAAGCCCAAATTGCACGTAATGAAAACGTTGATTTTTCATCTGATGATGACGAGGAGGAAGAAGACGATTCAAACACTTCACTTACACCCAGTACCCCTGTCAGCAGCACACCCCATGTGAGACACACTAAGAGTGTGGGAGAGAGTGAGACATCAATGCGAAAAAGTTCATCAGCGAGCGTAACTGGGTCGAAGATATCATCATCATCCCGTAAATCTTTGGTCCAGGGCAACATTAAAAAGATGTTGTTTACAGAAGCGCAATATGAACGCAACCACCCACTGACGCGTCTGTATAACACTAAGCTGGCTAAAATGCTAGCTCTGGACCTTCTCCCTTTTTCTTTTGTAGAAGGGGTTGGTTTTCTAGAATTAGTGGCAGTGCTCTGCCCTAAATGGAAGGTTCCTAGCCGGTTCTATTTTGCCCGAGTTGCGGTTCCAGCACTACATGAAGATGTTCTGGAGGTGATTGGGGCAGCTTTGCAGAAGAGTGCTGTTCACACTATACATCTGACAACAGACATGTGGACCAGTGGCGCAGGCGCTGATTACATGTGCATCACTGCACACTGGGTCTCTTTTTCAGGGGCTAAAGCAAAGCTAAACGCAGGTGTTGACCCGGACATTGTTTTTAAAGCTGCTCGGAAACATGCAACACTAGCCATGTTTGGTTTGGAGAAACTTCACACAGCAGAAAACATTTTGGATGTCTTTAACACAAAGGTCCTTAAGTGGCTGTCCCCAAAAAAACACCAGGTTGGTTATGTTTCCACGGACAATGGCGCCAATATAGTTAAGGCCATGAAGCTGGGTGAGTATTTCAGAGTGCTGTGTTTGGCGCACTGTATAAACCTGGTTGTCCAAAAATTCTTGGGTAATAAAGACAGTGCAGCGTACAGAGTATTGGACACCTGCCAAAAAATGTGCAACCATTTCAGCCATTCTTTTAAGGCCCGGAAGCAGCTGAGGAGCCTGCTATATCAACGTCAAATGCCAGTGAAAGCACTCATCCAGGAGGTGGTAACACATTGGAACTCAACCTTCTTCATGCTTGAGCGTCTGTATGAGCAGTATACGGTACTCGATCACTATTTCTTAACAGAGGGTACAGCTCAGAAGGAGGACCTGAGGATGGGTGCGGCGCAATGGAACATAGTTAAAAGCCTGACACGCATGCTTCGTCCTTTTGAGTTCTTCACGCGTGCAGTCAGCAAGGAGGACTGTAATTTGGGAAAAGCTATCCCATTGTTGTACATGCTGGAGCACCAACTGAAGGAGGTGTGTTCTGTGTTTGAAAAAGATGTAAAAAACCAAGACTCTTTTGTTCTGGCTGAAAAATTATTAGAGCTCCTACAAGGTGATGAACGTCTTAAAATGATCCACTCAGAACAGCATTACATTTGTGCTACTATTCTGGATCCACGCTACAAAAAGGCGCTGGCAGGCCAAGCATTCTTTCCTTTTGCTGATGAAGATGTTACAAGTTACAAATGATGGATAGCCTCCTCAGCCAAGAGGTTTGAAAGAGAACGGCAGCAAATTGAAGGAGAAGGCAGTACATCAGCAGGCCATCCCCAGTCACAACAATCCTCTTCTGCACCTGTGGCTGCGGCACAAGTGACCTCTCAGCCGTTAAAGAGACCGGCAACCGGATCATCTGCACCACCAGATGCAACAGTAACATTGGAGGCTGAAGAGGATTGGCTAGCTCGGCTTGGGTTTGGTTCTCAAAAGGTCACAGCAACAGCTAAGCAAAGAGGAGAAACCTTGGAGGAGAACCTTGGTTCGATGGTCAAGGACTATCTGAATGACTCAACAGAGGTCTATGTTAATGCTGACCCATTGGCGTATTGGCATGGGAAAAAAGAATTGTGGCCTAAGCTCACCAACCTGGCTTTAAACTACTTGTCTTGCCCACATCCAAGCGTGTCTTCTGAACGTGTTTTCAGTGCTGCTGGTGGCATTGTAACTTCCAAACGGAGCCGCCTCTCGCCCAAAAATGTGGAGAGGTTAACAATGATCAAGATGAATCAGCACCTCATACCAACAGATTTCAGAGTACGAGAAAGCGCGCCGGATGAAGACGAGGTGGCCAGCAACATAGATGAGGGAATTTCTACTCTGTCAGGTGACACTGAGCTCACCCTGCCTGAATTCGCAGAGTATGATGACGAAGCCTTATTCTTATTCCTGGACCGTGATACCGAGCCCTGAAAATGAGACAACGAATCAATAACTTTCTTTTTCGTCCTTATTCACTTTTATTCCTGTGTGTCTGTCTTTCTTTGTTGTGCACAGTTAATATAATTCAAACTTTAATCAGATAATCACAAAGGCAAGCCCATCAGCAGAACTGTCTTCACTTGTTTGCTAATTGATTTGAAGGTGCCGCAGTCTGCATTCCTCAGGTTCACAAGTTCAGAAGAACATGCTCCTCTATCCTCCTCCTCCAGACTCCTATTTCCATCAAAGCAGAGGGCTGGTTTACGCCAATGAAGAAAGACTCAGCACTTGTGGGGGTGTTGTTCTACCTCTTTGCAGGTGAGTTGACGGCTCTGGGGCCATTGCTGGGAAGCTCTAAAAGTGGTTTGGACCAAATCCGAGGCGCAAATTTTTTAGTGTTTTTGCTGACTTGCTTGCCTTTGAGGTGCTCTTAGGGGGGGGGTCCGTCTGTTTGTGGGTGAGTTTCGGGGTCTGTCAGCACTGCTGGGACACTCTAATCTTGATTGCATTTGCTTTTCAGGAAATCCGTGGTGGCAACCCCGACTTATGGCCTAGCTACGCAGCGCGTTTGGACCGAAGGCCGAGAAATATTGTAAGCAGGAGATGTTGCTTTTGGCCTGTTTGGGGGTGTTATGCTTTTTGGCGGGTGGGTTGGCGGGTCTTGGGCCATTCCTGGGAAGGTCTAATACCGGGTGGAAGTGGTTGGGACAAAATCCAGGCCGATTTTTTTTTGCTATTTCTGACATTTTGCTCAATGTAGCGTTTTCGGGGGCCGGTTTGGGGGGCTTCCTGGTGTTTGTGGGTGGGTTTCGGGGTCTGGGAGCACTGCTGGCTATGGATACTTTACATTGCAAGAGGTTTGAAGCAAATCCATGGTGGCAGAGGGGAGTTAGGGCCTAGCTGCAGAGCGCGCGCGGAGTGATTTGGGAAATTTGGGAAAAAAATGACTAAGTCCCCATTTTTGTACTTTTGCTCTGTGGCTGTTTGGGGGTCTTCTACTCGTTTTCTCTTGGGTTGACGGCTCTGGGGCCATTGTTGGGAAGCTCTAATACCGGATAAAAGTGGTTTGGACCAAATCCGAGGCGCAAATGTTTTAGTGTTTTTGCTGACTTGCTTGCTTTGAGGTGCTCTTAGGGGGGGTTCCGTCTGTTTGTGGGTGAGTTTCGGGGTCTGTCAACACAGCTGGGACACTCTAATCTTGATTGCATTTGCTTTTCAGGAAATCCGTGGTGGCAACCCCGACTTATGGCCTAGCTACGCAGCGCGTTTGGACCGAAGGCCGAGAAATATTGTAAGTAGATGTTGCTTTTGGCCTGTTTGGGGGTGTTATGCTTTTTGGCGGGTAGGTTGGCGGGTCTTGGGCCATTCCTGAGAATGTCTAATACCGGGTGGAAGTGGTTGGGACAAAATCCAAGCCGATTTTTTTTTGCTATTTCTGACATTTTGCTCAATGTAGCGTTTTCGGGGGCCGGTTTGGGGGGCTTCCTGGTGTTGGTGGGTGGGTTTCGGGGTCTGGGAGCACTGCTGGCTATGGATACTTTACATTGCAAGAGGTTTGAAGCAACTCCATGGTGGCAGAGGGGAGTTAGGGCCTAGCTGCAGAGCGCGCGCGGAGTGATTTGGGAAATTTGGGAAAAAATGACTAAGTCCCCATTTTTGCACTTTTGCTCTTTGGCTGTTTGGGGGTCTTCTACTCGTTTTCTCTTGGGTTGACGGCTCTGGGGCCATTGTTGGGAAGCTCTAATACCGGATAAAAGTGGTTTGGACCAAATCCGAGGCGCAAATGTTTTAGTGTTTTTGCTGACTTGCTTGCCTTTGAGGTGCTCTTAGGGGGGGTTCCGTCTGTTTGTGGGTGAGTTTCGGGGTCTGTCAGCACTGCTGGGACACTGTAATCTTGATTGCATTTGCTTTTCAGGAAATCCGTGGTGGCAACCCCGACTTATGGCCTAGCTACGCAGCGCGTTTGGACCGAAGGCCGAGAAATATTGTAAGTAGATGTTACTTTTGGCCTGTTTGGGGGTGTTATGCTTTTTGGCGGGTGGGTTGGCGGGTCTTGGGCCATTCCTGAGAATGTCTAATACCGGGTGGAAGTGGTTGGGACAAAATCCAGGCTGATTTTTTTTTGCTATTTCTGACATTTTGCTCAATGTAGCGTTTTCGGGGGCCAGTTTGGGGGGCTTCCTGGTGTTGGTGGGTGGGTTTCGGGGTCTGGGAGCACTGCTGGCTATGGATACTTTACATTGCAAGAGGTTTGAAGCAACTCCATGGTGGCAGAGGGGAGTTAGGGCCTAGCTGCAGAGCGCGCGCGGAGTGATTTGGGAAATTTGGGAAAAAATGACTAAGTCCCCATTTTTGCACTTTTGCTCTTTGGCTGTTTGGGGGTCTTCTACTCGTTTTCTCTTGGGTTGACGGCTCTGGGGCCATTGTTGGGAAGCTCTAATACCGGATAAAAGTGGTTTGGACCAAATCCGAGGCGCAAATTTTTTAGTGTTTTTGCTGACTTGCTTGCCTTTGAGGTGCTCTTAGGGGGGGTTCCGTCTGTTTGTGGGTGAGTTTCGGGGTCTGTCAGCACTGCTGGGACACTGTAATCTTGATTGCATTTGCTTTTCAGGAAATCCGTGGTGGCAACCCCGACTTATGGCCTAGCTACGCGGCGCGTTTGGACCGAAGGCCGAGAAATATTGTAAGTAGATGTTGCTTTTGGCCTGTTTGGGGGTGTTATGCTTTTTGGCGGGTGGGTTGGCGGGTCTTGGGCCATTCCTGGGAAGGTCTAATACCGGGTGGAAGTGGTTGGGACAAAATCCAGGCCGAATTTTTTTTTGCTATTTCTGACATTTTGCTCAATGTAGCGTTTTCGGGGGCCGGTTTGGGGGGCTTCCTGGTGTTTGTGGGTGGGTTTCGGGGTCTGGGAGCACTGCTGGCTATGGATACTTTACATTGCAAGGGGTTTGAAGCAAATCCATGGTGGCAGAGGGGAGTTAGGGCCTAGCTGCAGAGCGTGCGCGGAGTGATTTGGGAAATTTGGGAAAAACTGACTAAGTCCCCATTTTTGTACTTTTGCTCTTTGGCTGTTTGGGGGTCTTCTACTCGTTTTCTCTTGGGTTGACGGCTCTGGGGCCATTGTTGGGAAGCTCTAATACCGGATAAAAGTGGTTTGGACCAAATCCGAGGTGCACATTTTTTAGTGTTTTTGCTGACTTGCTTGCCTTTGAGGTGCTCTTACGGGGGTTTCTGTCTGTTTGTGGGTGACTTTCGGGGTCTGTCAGCACTGCTGGGACACTCTAATCTTGATTGCATTTGCTTTTCAGGAAATCCGTGGTGGCAACCCCGACTTATGGCCTAGCTACGCAGCGCGTTTGGACCGAAGGCCGAGAAATATTGTAAGTAGGAGATGTTGCTTTTGGCCTGTTTGGGGGTGTTATGCTTTTTGGCGGGTGGGTTGGCGGGTCTTGGGCCATTCCTGGGAAGGTCTAATGCCGGGTGGAAGTGGTTGGGACAAAATCCAGGCCGATTTTTTTTGTTGCTATTTCTGACATTTTGCTCAATGTAGCGTTTTCGGGGGCCGGTTTGGGGGGCTTCCTGGTGTTTGTGGGTGGGTTTCGGGGTCTGGGAGCACTGCTGGCTATGGATACTTTACATTGCAAGAGGTTTGGCCCTCCTCTCTGGGGACGCCACCTAACCCAGTTAGCACGGTGAAGAGTCTGGGGGTGATCATTTCTGAGGACCTTTCCATGAGGCCTCAAATTAATGCAGTTACCTCATCCTGCTTTTTCCATCTTAGGCGGATCCGTAAGATCAGTAGGTTCCTCACTAGAGATGCTCTGATCCTGGTCATCCTAGCATTGATCACCTCCAGGCTCGACTACGCTAACACGTTGTATGTCGGAATTCCATCTATCCACCTCCACCGGCTACAACTTGTCCAAAATCAGGCAGCCCGCCTGATTTTTCGCCAGCCGAAATACCAGCATGTCACTCCTCTTCTGCGTAGTCTCCACTGGCTCCCCATCACTAAACGCTGCATCTTTAAACTCGGCTGTGTCATCTTCAAAGCCCTTTCAGACTCAGCCCCAGTTTTCATCTCGTCCTGCTTGACACGCTACGTCCCTCATAGAGACCTCCGCTCTGCTACTCACAACCTCCTGGTTATCCCTAAAACCAGGCGGAAAAAGCACGGAGGCCTCAGCTTTTCTGCCATGGCACCTGCCACCTGGAATTCTCTCCCCAACACACTCCGCCTCTGTCCCACTTACGATCACTTTCGAAAACTCCTGAAGACCTTCCTCTTCCAGTCAATCCCCGAGTAACTCCTCCACCCTAGCTGCCGTTACGTCAAGAGCGCCATGAAACCGTTGGTGAACGTGCGCTATATAAATATTTTTAACGTAACGTTTAACGTAACGTTTGAAGCAAATCGTTGGTGGCAGAGGGGAGTTAGGGCCTAGCTGCAGAGCGCGCGCAGAGTGATTTGGGAATATTGGGAAAAAATGACTAAGTCCCCATTTTTGTACTTTTGCTCTTTGGCTGTTTGGGGGTCTTCTACTCGTTTTCTCTTGGGTTGACGGCTCTGGGCCATTGTTGGGAAGCTCTAATACCGGATAAAAGTGGTTTGGACCAAATCCGAGGCGCAAATTTTTTAGTGTTTTTGCTGACTTGCTTGCCTTTGAGGTGCTCTTAGGGGGGGTTCCGTCTGTTTGCGGGTGAGTTTCGGGGTCTGTCAGCACTGCTGGGACACTCTAATCTTGATTGCATTTGCTTTTCAGGAAATCCGTGGTGGCAACCCCGACTTATGGCCTAGCTACGCAGCGCGTTTGGACCGAAGGCCGAGAAATATTGTAAGTAGGAGATGTTGCTTTTGGCCTGTTTGGGGGTGTTATGCTTTTTGGCGGGTGGGTTGGCGGGTCTTGGGCCATTCCTGGGAAGGTCTAATACCGGGTGGAAGTGGTTGGGACAAAATCCACGCCGAAAAGCCTTTTGGCACTTTTTGTAACTTAGGGTTCGTTAGCCCTAGCAGCAGGATTGCATGTGTTTCGGGGTGTTCTACATTTTTGCAACTGAGTTCTGGGGTCTTAGAGCACTCGTGAGAATGTGTAATTTTGGTTGCAAGTCATTTGAAGAAAATCCTGGGTGGGAAAGGGGGGATTTGGCATAGTTAAAGAAACCCTTTGCCACTACTCTTAACTTAGGGTTCGTTAGGGTTAGCAGTATTTCTATTGCATGTGTTTGGGTGGGGGGGTTTTCGAGTCTTGGAGCGATGCTGGCTATGGATACTTTTACTTGGTTGCTTGCAAGTGGTTTGAATGCAATCCACGGTGGGTAAGGGGGTATTTGGGCCTACTTTTACTTTCAAAGTACGTTTTGTCACCAGTTTTCTGCTAGGCCTCGTTTTTTCCGATTTGATTGGGGGTCTTCTACATTTTTGCAACTGGCTTTAGTAAGGGTCTTGGTGGGAGCACTGCTGGGAAGATCTAATTTTGTTCTAAAACACAGTTTACAGTACACCTAGCTTGAGGGGAAAGATCCGCTACATTAATTTGCCCATACTTATTTATCCTTCAAAAGGTGACTCAGACAGAGTACGCACTGTCAAAAATATTGTACTGTCTACTAGGAAAAGCAAAGTGTGACTTTTTGCACTCCACAGCCTACATACCTTATATTTATTTATCAGTGGTGTTGTAATATTATATCACTTCCTGTTTTTCGTTGAATAATTACAGGCCGGGTTTCAGTCTGTGCAATGGGGAAAAAAGGATGGAGTCAGGCTTCACATTAGCGAGCCGCAATTCAGCATCCGCCAGGCAGGCAGTGGACAGGGCGTCTTCTGGTCACCAACATTGATGGACAAAGCGTGAGATTAAATGGAGGAGTGCCGCTAATAAGAGGATTTTTTTTCTGCATGCAACTTACTTACCAAATTCAACAGGACAACTACAACAACATACAGATACAGTATCCATTGTGTTTTTCTATGACTGTGACTGCATTTCTTGGATCTCTCTCTGCTTCTAAATTGATCCCTTAACACATCACTTAGTCCACTCCACTATCACATCTGCACCACACATAGTCATTTGTAAGTGCTCCTACGTAATTCGCAAGTCGCAGCACGCCCCAGCCCGTAGAGGACTGGGATGGCCCCAATGATGAAGCATGTCACCAAGGGGCAACCCTGGTGAGTGAGGGGACACCTAGAAAAAGAGCAATTTCTCCTTTTCTATATACTACACCTTCCAGAACAACCCCATTGAGTGTTGTTAATGGATTTATAGTGACCAGCAAGGCTCTCAGGTATCTGGCAACAGAGACCTTATGTTGAATATAGTTATCAATAATTCCACACACGCCCTGTACTGTCGCATTCTTTCTTCCACAGTTGTCGAAAGTACTACTGACTTTTCACTGACATGCATGCAGTAGTGCATGCACTTTCAAAGATTGATGGATAGGTTTGTACCCAAAGATTTGTTTATGTTCAATTGTTTGTCCATGCTGTGCTTTTTTTACAGGGTGTCTTCTGGTGGTGACCAACATCGATGGACGAAGCGTCAGCTGCAATGGAGGAGTGCCGCTAATAAGAGGATTTTTTTTCTGCATGCAACTTACTTACCAAATTCAACAGAACAACTACAACAACATACAGATACAGTATCCATTGTGTTTTTCAAAGATTGATGGATAGGTTTGTAAAAAAAGATTTGTTTATGTTCACAATTGTTTGTCCATGCTGTGCTTTTTTTTCTTGTCTCACAAAACCTTTCCCAAAAACCCCCGTACCCATCCATTTTTCAAACCTTAACCCTCTTCCCCCGGGCTGTGTGGTTTTGATTGATGTGTGACTAAATTACAGCAATAAATCCACACACTTGCTGGGGAGGATAAGGTGATACCAACAGGCTGGTGAAGAAATCCGAGGATATATTCTTACTCTGCTTGACAAAGACCCATGGCTAATGTCAAAGAACTTCAACCGAATTAGTAGTTATACTTTACCATTTGTTAGGCTACAATGTGGCACTGTTCTAGTGTACTGTCACCTGCTATATTCTCTATTGTACCGTTGTATTGCTCAGGAGGACAAACCAGATTTCATTTTCTTTTTTTTCATAGGCATGCAACTGCCACTGTGTCACACCAATAGTACCACCGCTATGAGGAAATTTTATCCGCCCAGGATTGCCAACCTTATTCGCTGTTTCCCGTGGAGCCAGCCCTGGGCCTAGCCTTACTTGCAAACAGAAATTACAGGTAAGATAGGCGTTTGGTTGGAGGTAGTATAATGGAGTATTAGGAGAGACGAGAGATTGACGGTAGCACTACTAAAGTCACAGGACTATTCAGGAAAACAAACTTACTGTTAAACCCCCACCCACCAGACTCAAAAGCTGTAAAAAACAGGTATGGTCAGATAAAGTTAAAAAATTATATTTTTATAGCCCTAACAAAATAATCTCCCGCAAGACCCTCCCTAACCCCAACGATTGTCCTTCAAAAGTCCCCAAAAAACCCAACTCCCAATTCCTACCCCCCAAAAGTCTCTAAAAAAGGGGCAAGGGACACTATGGCAGGGTGCTGTTGCCTTTAGCAGCCAGGGCATCATGCTCCTTGCGGAGGGTGGCAAGTTCGAAGCGGAGGCCCTCCACCAAGTTCTTATAGTTCAGGACCTCCTGCTCCAGGTAGGACAGTCTGAGGGATAAGCGGCGCCGGTGTGCCTTGCAAATCCTGTGGGGGGCAGCTGCTGTCTTTGCTGCTCGGCGTTGGCGTTGGGCTTTGGTAGCCCGGCTCCGTACCGTTGGAGCACCTCGCTGCCTGGCAGCCCGCACGGAGGAGGATGCAGCTGTCCCCGTGGACGTTGTTGTTGTACCAGACTGCGTCTCCTCCTCCTCCAGGGCCACCAGCCGCCGATATTCAGCGACAGTGGCATCCAGCCTCCGTTGCCGGGCCATTCGAGCCAGCTCCTTCCTCCTTGATGGTGTCTTGGATTTGGAAGGAGCAACTACATGAAGAAAGAAAGACATAGTCTGTAACCAATGCTCCTTAAGATTAACACAAAATGATTGAGCAGAAAGTTGTCACAGTACAAGTAGCAAATTGAAAGCACAGTACATACCTATTGAGGACATTATCTATGTAACCTCCGACTTCTTCATCCTTGCTCTAACATTAGTGGGAGTTTAAGGGACAAATTCTACAAGCACTATGGACTTCCATTACAGTCGACTATGACAGTACACCAGTCTTATTCCTCTTCTTCTCTCTTGTTTAGGAAAATTGGTACGTTATCTTATGTAAGCCGGCATAATGCCAGCGCAGTGAACTTGCACCCGAGAAAAACAGACGCACACCATGGTGAGTGAGACAGACTTGCGTTACTGTACCGGTACAGTACATGCAGGTGGTGAAGCTCTTACTTTTCTATTACGGGTGGCACTGAGAATACTCTGTTAAAAGGGCTACTGCTTAATTAATTTAGCTTTCACCCTACAGTGCAAATGAGTATTAGAAAAGGAAAATAAAGAAGCTAAATAATCTGATTATCTATCACTTCACATGGGATGTATTTGATGACATATGGGATGACTTTAGGTGCTTTGCTTATTATCGAGTGAACAGTGATACCCCCACACATGAATGACGTACTACTACTAAACTAAAGTTATTAAGAGAGGTAGGGAGTGTCCACCGTAATAACCGGATATATGCTGTGCTTGCAGTTGCAATACAAACTACTGCTACTATTCATGGTAGTATTTGGACAAAATTACAACTTCTTTTCCTTGCCTTTCCTACACTGGAACGGACGTGCGGGTGCGGTGTTACATGCTCTTCAAAGTAACACTTAGTTCATCCAGTGACCGTCTACTCTCTCTAGATACACATATGCTATCTAAGAGTCAGATAGTACCATGAATGATCCAGGCATCCATCCATTCAAAGTATATGCACACATACAGTTTCTGTTTCACCCACCCAGGCTGTTCTCCTTACACCCATCCTTGCTTCATCATTCACCCAGCCATGCACCATACCATATTCTTTCCTTCCCAGCCACCTCGGGGACAAAGCAAACACATATCATTCTTCTTTGCCAGTCATCATTACATTTCTCGTCCTTCCACACTTACTTACACCCTTCTTTCGCTTTTCGTTCAGCCCTTCCATCAAGTTCACCTCAGATCTGATTGGGATTCTTCTCGCCAAAAACTTCACAGCTAAGTCGAAGTACATTTAGAGGAGCCTACTACCTGGTTTATATATATAATACACCCGTGCAGAAAGCACACTCTGCAGTCTTCAATCTCAAATGAGTAAGGAATGTATAGCTTACCTCTGCCCGCCACCACCGTGTCATCCCCCACAGATTTGTCCGGCACTTGCACCGCCTCCTCCCCAGAGTTGTCCTCCTCATCCAATGCCACCACCACCTCGACGCTGGCCCCGCCTCCAGATGTTCCACCTACAAAGTACATTTAATAATGTTAGAATACACCACTCCCTACTATATAAGATTTGGTCTAGGAGGAAGAAAGAAATGTGAAAAAAACTGTATACAATTTAATAATTTGTGACTGTCTACTGTAAAGTAAAAATGTCCCTTTTTCCATGGAAGGCTGTTGTCTTGCTGCACTTTTTGGCACAACTGATGAATGCTTGCTTTTTATTTTTAACACGCACCACTTTTTCTCCTAACAGACAGAAGCTTGACTTCTAAGAACACGAGCAGGATCAAGTTCAAACCAGGTGAGAGCTTGGCTCGACCACAAGAAATGTGTCCAATTAATCGTCAGCACTAAGCACTTTTCCATTTCCAGTTAAACGTTTACTTTTATGACAAACTTGATTTCAATAAATGTGTTTACTTTTAATAAAGCTTTTAAACTCAAATAGACTCTGTGGTTTTTGGTCCTCCAGACTAGAGTGGATGAGCTAAAGGTTTTGGAAGTTTTGCAAGCATGAGTCCGTGCCTCTGCCATCGGTGACTTTGGGAGCTAAATGACTCTGCCACACTATCTAGTCAGTAAGGAGATTGGGGGTTCAACTACAAAGTCTGTTATCACTGAGGTATGTGGAAAGTCTAACAGCACCTATTATAATTGATAAGCTAAGCAATGCATTTTTTAGTGTCCATAGTTCTGTTTGTGCAGATTTGTCCAGGCAACAGTAGTAGAATGGATTGTCCTCCTATCCAAACTAAAAGTAAAGTAGTATCTTATTCTTTCTTGGTGGTCATTCACCTTTTTATTGTTGGCAATTGTCAAAGCATAAACATTTAGAATACTTGAAAAGACATTATGGACAATCCCAGAGGACTGCACTCAGTGCATAGAGCTATTGCTGACTAGAATGGGAGTCCAATGGAAATGCCAAATGTGCAATCTTAGTTAGCTACACAGACAGACTAATAAGAATAATCTAGTAATACTACACGGAGTCATAGTCGAGGCAGGATAAGAATTTAGATCCTGTCTACAAGAAGATCAAAGACGATTTAGAAAAAATCGAATGAGGAACGCTAGGAAAAAATAAGTACTCTATATTAAAATTAAAACTTACTGGGGCCATCAAAGGAGCCCTCGCCTGACCGGTCCTGGCCTGCATCGTCAACAGCACCCTCCTCCTCCTCCTGTGTCCTCCTCTTGCCCCTGGGGGAAGCTGATGAACAACATGAAAGAAAGAAAAACAGAAAACTTGGATGATATTTGTCAACCAAATCAAACATTTCAAAAGAACTAACAAAATATTTTTGCGAAATAGCAAATAGACAACTACTCCACGGGATATATTATTGACCAATCTCATGTGGTCGACTACGTTATTACTTTAGTATTGCTTGATTTGCGGACCGTCGAATTGGAAATTACCTTATGTAACTCACTAAACAAAGTACTAAAAAGGTTTGCCTAGGATTGGCAGGCAGAAGTCCGCAGCACGCGAAGTGACAGCCAAAGTCCATCGTGATTGAAGATCAGCGACAACACTAAAGTTTCCTACTACATTAACCAGTCATTAAAATACTAAAACTATTAATCCACCACCACTATTTCTTCTTATCGCCATGTGTACAAAGGAAGGACTGGACTTGAGTCTGTAGGGGCTGATTTAGAAGCCCCTTGCGGCTCTTTTGCTCCATTGTTGCGTGACTTTTGTGACGCAGCGACAGCACAAAAGAGGCGCAATGGTGCGGCGTATATTTAACAACGTGACGCATATGGGAGATGCATCACGTTGTAAAGCCCTGCGCCAATAGGGGGTGTTCCGGCGCAAGGGAGGGCGTTCCTGCGCAGGAACGCATCCTAAAAGTGGCTGAGGGAAATCTACAAGATTTCAATCCGTCACTTTGAGGACAATGATGCGTGACTCAAACCCTGCGCCTGCTTGAAGCAGACGTACGGCTTGACGCAGCATTGGGGAGATAGGGCACCCCAGAGCATTGATGGAGCTGCACCATCGTTGCGACGCAACTCCAGCAATGCGCCGCCTTTACGGCACAGATGCGTAACGCTTTGGTGACGTTTTGGGCCCATGGTGCGCTGCATTGTAAATACGATTTAGAAAAGGGGGTGGTGATGAACAGAGTGTCTGAGTTAAACAGACCACTCTTACCCAGTCCAAAGATCAGGGCTTGATCCATCACCGTTATTTATCTCACTGCCCCATCCCAGCTCAGAACCTGGCTATATGCAAATCAGTCTGTCCCTGGCCCAGTGCATCATGGGAACAGGGCAGACTAAACTACCAAGCCAATTCTTCACCAGAAAGGAGACAAGCTACCGGGGACCGGTTTCTGGCATTTCAGCCTTCTTCGGCCCGGCTTGCTTGAATCCTGATGGAGCAGTGAGAAAGGGACTCATGTCTGAGTATACCCTGCCACACCTATAGTGGCCAAAAACGATTTAGAAAAGGGGGTGGTGATGAACAGAGTGTCTGAGTTAAACAGACCACTCTTACCCAGTCCAAAGATCAGGGCTTGATCCATCACCGTTATTTATCTCACTGCCCCATCCCAGCTCAGAACCTGGCTATATGCAAATCAGTCTGTCCCTGGGCCCAGTGCATCATGGGAACAGGGCAGACTAAACTACCAAGCCAATTCTTCACCAGAAAGGAGACAAGCTACCGGGGTCCGGTTTCTGGCATTTCAGCCTTCTTCGGCCCGGCTTGCTTGAATCTTGATGGAGCAGTGAGAAAGGGACTCATGTCTGAGTATACCCTGCCACACCTATAGTGGCCAAAAACGATTTAGAAAAGGGGGTGGTGATGAACAGAGTGTCTGAGTTAAACAGACCACTCTTACCCAGTCCAAAGATCAGGGCTTGATCCATCACCGTTATTTATCTCACTGCCCCATCCCAGCTCAGAACCTGGCTATATGCAAATCAGTCTGTCCCTGGCCCAGTGCATCATGGGAACAGGGCAGACTAAACTACCAAGCCAATTCTTCACCAGAAAGGAGACAAGCTACCGGGGACCGGTTTCTGGCATTTCAGCCTTCTTCGGCCCGGCTTGCTTGAATCCTGATGGAGCAGTGAGAAAGGGACTCATGTCTGAGTATACCCTGCCACACCTATAGTGGCCAAAAACGAGACCCTTGCTCATTGCACCATCAGGATTCAAGCAAACCGGGCCGAAGACGGCTGTAATGCCAGAAACCGGTCCCCGGGAGCTTGTTTCCTTCCCAGTGTAAGAATTGGCTTCTGTAGTTTGGTTTGCCCTGTTCCCATCATGCACTGGGACAGGAACAGACTAACTTGCATACAGCCAGGTTCTGAAACTGGGATGGTGCAGTGAGCTAAAAAACGGTGTTGGATCTAGCCCTGATCTCTTGACTGGGTGAGAGCTTTCTGCTTAATTCAGAGACTCTGTCCCTCACCACCCCTTGTTGTAAATATTTTTGTCCACCCTAAGCGTGGAAGGGTATTCTCAGACGTGAGACCCTTGCTCATTGCACCATCAGGATTCAAGCAAACCGGGCCGAAGACGGCTGTAATGCCAGAAACCGGTCCCCGGGAGCTTGTTTCCTTCCCAGTGTAAGAATTGGCTTTTGTAGTTTGGTTTGCCCTGTTCCCATCATGCACTGGGACAGGAACAGACTAATTTGCATACAGCCAGGTTCTGAAACTGGGATGGTGCAGTGAGCTAAAAAACGGTGTTGGATCTAGCCCTGATCTCTTGACTGGGTGAGAGCTTTCTGCTTAATTCAGAGACTCTGTCCCTCACCACCCCTTGTTGTAAATAGCATTGTAAATACGGCGCACCATGGGTGATGGTGGCGTGACGCACAATTACTGGTGCATCCCTGCTACTTTGCAGGGATGCGCGGGTAATTAAAAATCTGAACCTTAGTGTGTAGCATTACGCAGTTCTTTAAACTACACTCATACATAATTTCACAGGCCAATGAAATGAACACAAAATCGAAAACAAATAAGCATAGTAGCAACACTACTGAGAAGAAGGAGAGCAGTGTACCTGAAATGCACAGAAGATTTTGAAATATAATTTACCTACAATGTAATGAGCAGCATTATTGCTCTTGGTAAAAAACAAAAATTTGCAATATAATAACACAGCAGGAGAAAACATAGTAGTAAAGAAATAGCTACTACTACTCACCAAGCCCGGGGATCTCAAGGCCAAGGAGGTCGAGCAGATCTCGCTCACGGGTCAGGACATCCGTCCAGCGGTGGGTGGCCTGGTTGTAGGTGCGCCAGACCCGAGAGTGGTGGTAAATGGCCTGGCACACCTTCTCCCACCGCTTCCGGCGCTCCCGGACCCCGTACCCGTCACTGATCTTGCCGCCTCCCATGATGGTCCTGGGGAGGCGGCGCTGAACATAAAAAATGAGTTGGACCACCTCCTCCGGGGTAAAGATCTCCCTGGGTACGACCTCCTCCCCCCTCAAACGCCCGCACGGGAGCTGGACACGGGGTGCGGGACCCTTCCCCTTCTCGGGATGCTTCCCGGCTCCCTTCACCATGGTCTGGGCGGAAAGGAATAAAAAAAAAAATAGAATAGGGAAGAGAAGAAAAGAAAAGAGTTTAAAAAAGTAGTTTAAAATTAACCAAAAGTAGCAGTAAACACAAAAATATAGGGCTAGAAAAATAGAGGGATAGATAATAAGTAAAATCTATTAAAAAAAAACTACAAACAAGCAAAGGATGGCATAGATTTAGAGAGGATACAAAGACCATGCCCAGAACCATAGCAATGAATGAGAAACAAGATGGCCGCGCCCGTTCACGACCGCGCGGGTAAGTTCGCGCAAGATTTTCCTTGCGAACACGCGCGAAACTGTACTGGCAAGCTGCAGACTTTGCGAGATTACACTTCGATCCCGGAAACGGAAATACGTCAGGCAAACAAGATGGCCGCGCCCTTGAACGACCGCGAGGGTAACTTTGCGCCTTGCGCTACGAGCGGCTCGCAAAAACGCACAAAACCTTGCCAACCAACACGCCGCAAAAAAACAAATTGCATATTCGCACGAATTTGCGGCTTCCGAATCCGATCTCGCGCGTGTTCGCGCCCCGCGAATCCCGCGAAATTGCAGAAAAACGAGTTTTTCAAAACTGAAAGCACTCGGCAGGGGCAAGAGTTCAAACTCATCATTAGTAACAATTCCCTGTAGTGCTTCCTGACTGGGGCCCCTCCAGAATTCAGTTGCTAGTTGCAACAATTGTATGACCCTGCTCTGACCCTCACAGCAGGCTCATAGAATAGCTACAAGTAGGCCACAAAGGTCCTGGGGAAAAAAAATGCACTGCAACAGAAAGCAAAATTACAGATAAGGAAGCAGGTGCCAGACTGGAATTTTAAAACAGTGACACATTAATAAACTAAACCCAAATTACTTCATGTCAGTTGAAGCAGGGCTGGTGTGCTTGCTTTTCCCCCCTATAATCTACAGTGATGATGAACCAGAGGGTGGCATTGATGTAACAGAGGGTTGCAGTGGTGAAACAGAGGGTGCTGGGAACCTGTGATGATGAACCAGACGTAGAAACAACATAATCGCGACCGTTGCATGCCGAAATGTAAGTTCGCAATTGCGAACTGGTATGAAACCCTCGCGAACTGGCAGAAATCCTTGCGAACACAAAAAAAAATCCGCAAATTCGCTAGAATTCGCGGATTTTGCGGATTGCGAATTCGCAAATCCGCAAAATTCGCGAACGCGAGATTTGCAAAATTCGCCCATGCTTACTCCAGAGTGTGTGTGTGTGTGTGTGTGACTGCTCCTGGGTGTGTGTGTGTGTGTGTGACTGCTCCAGGGTGTGTCTGTATGTGACTGCTCCAGAGTGTGTGTGTATGTGACTGCTCCGGAGTGTGTGTGTGTGTGTGTATGTGACTGCTCCAGAGTGTGTGTGTATGTATGTGACTGCTCCAGTGTGTGTGTGTGTATGTGACTGCTCCAGTGTGTGTGTGTGTGTGACTGCTCCAGTGTGTGTGTGTATGTGACTGCTCTGGTTGTGTGTGTGGCTGGCTCTGAGTGTGTGTGGCTGGCTCTGGGTGTGTGTGGCTGGCTCTGGGTGTGTGTGTGGCTGGCTCTGGGTGTGTGTGTGTGGCTCTGGGTGTGTGTGTTGGTGGTAGTAATTGCTGTCTGCTGAGCTCGTCCGTAGGGTACAATAGTTCTCACATTTGCGAGAGATTAAGCTATTGGCAATGTAAATGACAAGGCCATTTATTTATCTGTTTTCAAAACCAACACATACATACAAATGTTGTCATTTACAATGCCAATAGCTCTAACTTCTCCAAAGGCGAAACCGTTGCATTGTAAATGCTTGTTTGTTTGTGGGGTGGTCCCTACTGCATTGACCTTATCGACTATCCTTGCCCACATTTGTGCTCTTGTGGCTAATGGTGTCTGTTGGACCAGGATACCAAACACTTGTGCTTCTACTCTGATTATCTCATCTACCACGACTGCCAATTCACTCTCTGCAAATTTATTTATGTTAAGTATATGTTTTTAAAATATGTGTCTTATGTATATATTGAGTTTTGTCATGTCTGCGTGTTACACAAATGGTTTTATATTGTTGTTTTCAGCCATGAAGAAGTTCCTTTTGACAATATGGAACAAAATGTGTTGGCTGTTTGCTGTTTTTTAAAGATTTCAAGAATAAAGAAGAATTTTTGAATATATTTGTTTGTTTTGATTGACTTTCTCTGAGTGCACCTTCCTTATCTGTGAACTCCTTTCGGCATTTTCTGTGTTGCCATGGTATGTGATGTGTAAAGGGGTTAGAGGTGGAGGGATGTAAGTGGTGAGGGTAGGGGTTGTGGTAATGTGTATGGTGTGTGATGTTCAGAGGGATTAGGGGTGCAGGTGTGAAAGTGGTGGTGGTGCTGTGTGCGGTGTGAGTAGTGATGGTGTGTTGATTTGCCTCTCCTTTGTGCCCTGGTGTTGGGCCCTTCGGTTGTGGAGTTTTACAAAGGATTCTTGTCAGGGAAGAGGCTGGTTTTATACACAGCTCTGTGGGTGTGTCCAAATGGGGTATTGCTGTCAGGTGTGTTGTGTGGGTTGTCCTGGGATTTGTATTTTTGGAGTTGCCATGTGGTTGTGTCATTGGGGTGTGTTAGGTGTTTTTGGTGGCATGGCTAGTTTACTGTGTGCACTTTGTGGCCTTGTTGTGAGTTTTTTCTGTCGACCGTCATATTTTTCACGGAGCGTCTGCAGTGATGGCTTTGCTACAGCTCTTCCCCCGGCTCTCACTGTTAGCGACCGCGGCGGTCGGAAACAGCGGAACGTACCATGGTTACATCAGGGATATCCTAATTTTCAGGGCTGTGTCTCTCTGCTGTCATGGCGGCAGTTTGGAGATTTTCCGCCACGAATCTGACCACCGCAGATGGATTTTCGCCTTCTCTGCCCGCTACGGGCAGTCTTTGGTGGCCTCGTTGTACTGCGGTCTGATCTTTTGGGCAATTGATTCTAATTGTGCTGCACGTTTTTCCGCGGTACCAGCGGGTGGTTGATTTCCGCTACCATGGCGGTCGGGGTGGTTTTCTGACCGCCATCCTAATAGACCCCAAAGTCTTTAGTCTATCAGGTCATCACCTTTTAGATGGCCATGATTCTGCTGTTTCTGCCTTCCAGGGTCTTGCTCATCGTCTCTCCTTTGTACAGAGGTTTGTAAGTGGAGGTCAATCAAACCAAACAATCAGGGTTCTTGTAAAGCGCGACTACTTACCCATTAGGGTATCAAGGCGCTGGGGGTGGTTGGGATCTGTGGTTCAGTCGAAGAAGTAAAAAGTTCTAGATGCCATGCAGGTCTTGCTAATCTTAGGATGCACATCTTCCCTCCACCCCTATCCCAAACTGATGCCCTGAAAAAGTCTAGTGCTACAATGGGGTACTGAGTTTCCAGTAAGGAAACAAAGTGTGTCTCTATTACTTTTGCAGGACTCACATCCTGCACAACTAATAACTCTGGGGCATATTATCAAGAATGGGCGTTACATTATCGCCGCTTTTATCGGCAGGAAACTGCCGATAAAGCGGCGATAATGGGCTTGATAATATGCTCTATGAATTCCAATCGAAGCCCATGTTAGACATGTCTAACATTAAAACTCAATTTGAGGAAGCCACTTTACCCACAACAAATCCAGAGACAGAAGTCTGGAATGACAAAAGCACAGTCCTCCAGAAACCAGAGAGTAGATCCACAAGAACTGTATTTGTATCCTGTTCGCTCCCCTTTCAAGTGTGCCCCAAGTGTTATATGTGAACCCAGCAGACCTGTCAAGCATCATTTGACACTCAAGCTAAATTAACAATATAGTGTAAAAAAGGATGTCGATTACCACAACCCTGCAAAAACTGTGGAGATCAGAGCAGTCATCTCTGCCTAGTTAAGTCATCCTACTTATTGCTCCTGGGTGGCATGGCACACACATTCAAGGCTAATTGCTGGCTGGGAGAAGCTGAGAGCCAATGCTTATTAGCTTCCAGGATATCCAGGCAAAGACAAGAGAAGTTTCTAAAAGTTACTTTTCTTTAATATTTCTTAAAAATCCAACTTCACCATTGAATTGGATTTTAAATAACAATTAAAAAAAGGTGTTTAATAATTTTTCTAGCAGGTCTAATGCCAATTTGCAATTTCAGTACTTAACATCACTTTCCAGTGTTTCTGTATGGGACAGCCAGCCTCTCTACAGTGAAAATTATTTTTGAGTGCTAGTCACTTTGAGGATACTTTAATATTACGTTTCTACATGTCTTACTTTTAAATATCTTGCACCCTGCCTTGTAGGAAATTACATTTTAAAAGGGGGGTTTTGACCTGTCAAAAAGGTTTGTTTTGACAACTTAAAATGCAGCTTTGACACTGCTGCAATCATGCTGAAGCCATGTTTGCACTCTCACTGAAGAGGATGGCTTAGCAGGTGCTGTGGTCTTTGTCCCGTATACTAGGGACTTATATGTAAATTTAATATACCAATTCGGATTATGCCAATTCTACCATGTTTAAAGGGGAAACACAGACACTTTACTTTCTGGGTAGCAGGGGTAAAGTGAACATAGTTCTTAAGCCAGCAACAATATATGGTCCAGCAAAAGGCAAAAAAATCTCATGTGACTACATAGAAAAGGTCGATTTACTACAATCAGATTATAAAAACCATTTCTTTACACAAACATACAAACAGAGACAATCATTGCATTGCTTTAAAATATAAACATATTTGCATTAAAAAAACACCAGAAATAAATAAAGAAAAGAAAACAGGAAAGAAAGAGAGAAGAAAATAGAAGACTAAATGAAGTTAAATATCTGAAGATAAAGACATCAGAGGTAACCATAATAGCACAAACAATTTCCATGAAGTGTGGTGAAGACTACATGAAGACAGAAACCACTCAACAAACCACCACAACAGAAAAGGGTCGTCAAAAGACTATATAACAGCAAGACAACATAATACATCACAAGAGTGAGTCCAACTTATTAAGAAGAACAGAAAACAGGCGATTATAAAATTCACTTAATATAAAATTAAACATTAAGTCTAAGCATAATATTTAAAGCATTGTAATAATCATACCATAAACTTGAAAAATGATATGCTAAGCTAAACCCCGTTTAGAAGCATCCACTTAAGCTTCACTCCGATTAAAATGCATTATTTTAGTTTAGCAGGGTCAGAGTGATAATTAATTACATTCATATGTGTACGTCTAAAATACAAGGGTGAACAAGACCATAAATATAAATAGGATTTCTCAAAGCAGATCCTATGCCCATTTAAAAAAAAAGTTTTGCATTTGTAGCTCTCTCAGCATCTTGAGAGTAGAAAATGTTATTACTTTTCCAGGTCAAAATCTTATTATCTTTTGCATCCTGAACATCTTTTAAGAAGATGTGTTTAGTCCTAAAAGAAATAGTACTAAATCTAGGTTTCAATTTATTCCTGGTTATGTTATCGTCTCTCTCTCTCTTATGTGAGCTCTCTGAACGTTAACTAATAAACGTTTGTAACGAAAAATTCTTGGTGGAAAAAGGATTTCAGAAATATGTTCATGTCATCAACTTCTGCTTACACTGGGACACCATATATAACTTCAGGGTATTTATATGATTTCTTTTCTACAAATCTTAAACAATGTCTTAAAGGGGGTACATTTCTATGTCCAATTTCAATACTTTTTCGTTCCTCCTCATCACTAATTTTTGGGTTTACTTCTTACAATAATTTTTCCACTATGGTCCATTTATCGTCTAGTTTTTGTACAGCTTTGTTAGTTTCCTGCATAAAATAAGATTTGTAACATGAGAATAATGTTTCTTGACTGGAGAGGGGGAGTCCTTTTTTGAACGTTTATTTGTGAATGTAATATTAACTCATAAGTCTATCTTGTCACAGTTGGAACTCGTAGAAGTGTGAGCACTCATTTTGAATAAACTGTATTCAGGTTTAGAAACTCCAGAAAGCAAAGAGTTCCTATTTCTAGTAAATTCCAAAGAATTCCCTTTAGCAAGAAAGGGAGGATTTATTTGATAGGAAATTAGGTGAACATGTTTGCTTCTTCCCATAAAATAATAGTGTAAAAGTGTTAAGCCACAAATACATGATCCAAAAAGTTCTTAAGTCTGGTGTTACATAGGGTGCACAAGCAACAGTGAAGTATGGCCAAAGTATTAAAATTACTGAAAAGAGCTGATAACCTTATGAAAAGGAAAGAGCCCAAACTGGAATTTCTTAGAAACCAATAATCAAAGCTGAAGGCAAAGTACAGTCCTTCATATGTAATGTTATTTTTATTCTTTAAAAGGAGGGATAAGAGGAAAAGCCACTGTTTTCTAAAATATAATGTTTCTGTGGAAAAAATATACAAGAATACTGTGTAAATTGGGACACACTAAAGCCTTTTAGCCATTTGTCTCAGATAATCTCCTCAATGCAACAACAAATCCAAAATGGCTGGCACAGCGTCCATTTCCCTAATCAGCAACCTGACGTCATCCACCAAAATTAACTAGTTAAGTCGAATCTGTGCTTACCATTAAAAGGAAATTAATTTCTCATAACTTAGAAAGGGAGGGCTAGCACCTGTGAAGTTCAGCGCTGCCAAAGGTAAATGAAAAGATGACAGCCCCCTCTGTCAGAGAGGAAGCATCTCGACGTTGCAGCCACCCTCTAGGGCTCCCAAGCCATGCCCTCCATGAATGTTTCTTTTTTGACCTGTTTAACATAGGTTAATTGGTATTTATTTTATTAGGGAGTTTACTTAAAGCGCTTTATTCCTGCAAATGAAATCTCATGGTGCTGGGAGAAATTGCAGCCCAAGGTGGAGATATAAAGTTAAAGCCAATTTGTTATGATTAAAGAGCATGTTTCAAAAGAAATGGAATTCCAGGTTATGGCTCACAAAACCTGGACTAAACCTGGAACCCGAATTGAACAACAGGCCCACTTCTAGTATTTGTAACAGAGAACCAAGAACTTTGGCTTAGAGGTCAATCTTAGATTGCGAAAGGAACTACATTTAATGACTATTTTATCGTAGCCAAGAAGGGAGTTCCTTTATTGTAGATCTTGTATATAATGCAAGAAATGTTAAAAGTTACACACTTCCTTTTGGGAAACCAATGAACCTGCTTAAAGGGGGAAGTCACTGATTAAATGTTTTAATGTCAAAGATGGACCTGATGTCATCAGTGTATAGTAAGGTGGTAATATTTAGACTGTTTAGCAGTTTGAGCAGTAGTTTGATGTAAGTGTTAAACAATAATGGAGACAAGGAAGAGGCTTGGGAACCCCCATTGCAATGAGATAGCAACCAAGAAGAAGGTGTTAAAATTAAGGTATCGTATTCTTTCTCATAGAGAAACTCTATCCAGGAGTGAGCTTCATTGGTTATTCCACATTTCAAATTATAATTTCAATCATTTAGCACTAACCCATTTCTTAAGGTTAGAGAAATCTTCCACTTGGTTCCTAAGCAACTGCCATCTGGAAATGTATAATATAAATGAAAAATAAAGGTAACAAGAAAGGAGTATCACCATAGGAATCTAAGAAAGATTCTGAATGGGATGTGTTAAGAACAAAAGGGATAATAACCTTTTGTTAAAAAAAACCTCACTCACCAACCTGGTTGGTGACCTGCTTCATCATTGGGGTCCACCCTGATGACCGAGTGCCATCAGGGTGTGCTGCGACACCTGAACTACAGTGGAGCTGGTTTTTTCAAAAAGGTTTTTTGACTAGGAGTACGTTCCTTTCACACATGTGAAAAATCCCTCACTCTCTCCTTTTGTTTATACATAATATAAATGAAACTCACGACCCTTGCCCCTCGGGGAGGCACTGCCACAGCCCCTCCGGGATACTCAGCGCTGCCCTGGCCACACCCAGGGCATCGGAAGAAGCTGCATCGCCAGCAGGCTGTTCGGAACCCCCCTGGGAGACGCTGCCATGGCCCCTCTAGGATCATCGGCGCTTCCCTGACCCACAGCTACTTCGCTGGCTCCCCCGTCTAGGACACTGAAGACTTCACATTGCCCACAGGCTGTTTGGAGCCCACCCCCACCTCCGGGAGGTGCTGCTGTGGCCGGAATCCGCGGCGCTGCCTTGACCCGCCCGCCGCATCACTGTCTCCCCGCGTCTGGGGCTGCTGAAGATGCTGCATCGCCCGGAGGCTGATCGGAGCCCCCCCCTGGAGGGGCTGCCACGCACCTCATCACTGGCTCTCTGCAACCGGGTCTCTCAGCGCTGCCCGGGACCACAGGAACCTCAGATGAGATGCGGAGCTTGGCTGATCAGAGCCCGCAAACCTGAGGTTAGTGAGTGTTTATTTTAGATCGCCCAGGAAGACTTAAGGCTTCGCGATGTGCTGCTGCCCAAATTGGAGCAATAAATAATTGAACTGCATTTTTTGGGGCTAATTAGCACAATCTGGATTATAAACAATCAGAGGAAAAACCTGGAGGCTCACGCTGTGTCCCTGCTGTTGAGAGGGACTGTACTTCCACAGCCTCTGGGAGCTTTGACGAGGTAGGGAGGCAAAATCAGTCCGGGCATAACATACTGGGGAGTTAGGGCCCGGCCTTGCCTGACCTTAAAATGTTGTTTTTGCATATGACCTTAAAATGGCGGCACACCATTTCCAAAATGGTAATAACTGGGAATGGGCAAGAGAAAGAGAACTATCAACAGAAACAGATGAGGGCATCCAGCTCTCAGATGAGCTTGGCAACTAAGATGGTGGCCATCTTGAAATGCCTATATTAACAAGCATTGGAATGGTATGGGAAAATACTCTGACCATTACATTGACAATGCATCCTCACAAAATTCAACAGAATTAAACAAATCTATTCGAGACAAGGAGGAAACATAAAAGTTCACAACATTAGATAAAAGAAGAGAACAAAGACAAATGCAGGGACCACGGGAAAGACAAGGGAGCAAGGAAACACTTCAAACATCAAACTGGACTAGTGACAACGAAGGAGAGGAGAGACAACACAAGAATAGCATTAACCCTGTCAATGAGCAAATATGACCGACAACTATCTAGAATCAGAAGGCACAAACACACATGTCATAAAATATCCAATCAAATTATCCAAGAATGCAGCCAAAAAATGCAAACACAATCTAATGAGGAAAAACCCAAAGACGCTGATATCTGATCCCTCCTTTAACATAGACAAAGGCATTATCGTGAATGACCTGACATTTTACACCAGAAGAACAGCTAAATGGCACAATGCCATTACAAAGATACTCAACATAAAGACTGTAAACAATATCCCACATGACATAAAACTTATGACCATATCATCACCAAAATTCAGAGCGAACCTATGCATAACTATTTGCAAGAACTGAATAGTGCTTATACAAGCAGCCAACAACCAATTAGACAAGTTTGACAACTTGTTCTTAACCTTAAAAGAATATGTAGAGAAATCAGGATTTCAACAGCACCAGACCCTACAAGTAGACAGCCTATACACCACCAACAATACCACCACAGACGCCATACTACTGAGAGACCTTCAGGAACCACAACATTCAATGCGTCTAGGAGACACAAGGGGAACAGGAGGCACTTTGAATGGGACGGACACAGAGAGAACAGAAATGTCGACAAGATTTGTGAATACCGACCTTGAGCAGTTACAGAGGGAAGAATCAATGCCCCTCCCTCAAGATGTGACATCCACTACTAGTAAGTCACTCCATGAGAACCTGGAATTAATTGATTTGGAAAATATCAACCCATCCATACCCACCTCTACTACAGCACAAGTGACATCTAAGACCGTACGAAATGATTATCCCTCAAGCAAGGTACTAAGATCACAAGACATAGATTGCGCATCCCATATTGCACATAGAGGAGGCTCAGACAACCGAACTAATGACAAGAATACAAGGATCTAGGGAAGAAGAATAGATCTAAAACAATATGTCACAGGACATACTAAGCGCACTGCAAGCAATGGAAAAGATACTTAAAATCACTGTAAGCACTCACTCCAAAGTCGAGCACATTTAAAAATTAGTACACAATTCTCAAGGAAAGAGCAATGAGACAGCCATGCCATTATCAAATAGGCATAATCGACCAGACAGGAATCTTAATTACTTGACGGAAGATGAAACCCTATCCTTACTCCAGGAATATGAGCCTACAGACGGTAGTAGAGGTTATGAAATTAGAACAGTCCCTCTCGATGCTAATAGAACATCCAGACATAAGGAAAGGAAACCTAACCTTAACAATTTACAACAGCTCCAGCTATCCACCGACTCCAAGAGCTAAAACCTAGTAGCTCAGGGAAACCGTTGATTTGTCTACTGCTCAACTGCCGGTCTGCAGCAAAACATTCATCAGACATCGCTGCTCTCATCGTTAGCCAGGAAATTGACCTGACAATACTAACAGAAACATGGATATCAGAGTCCTCGTCTCCATTCATGGACCTTCTAATGCCCCCTCAGTATAACATAGTGAGATTAAATAGACTAAACAAGATAGGAGGTGGTATAGCCTGCATTCATCGATCGGATATAGAGGTCTGCCAAATAAAATCCGACCCACTCAAATCCTGCGAATACCTAGGACACAATATACGATTGGCAGACAATCAAAAATGCAACCTGTATGCGCTTTATCACCCTCCAGGAAACAATGCTACTTTCATAGACCAGTTAATGGAGATCATCACGGCTAACTCTAACACTCACTCTAATAACATATTCCTAGGCGATTTTAATTTACACTGGGACGACAATAATGACAAACAGATCAATGCTATTAAAGACTTTTTAGCCGAACTAAAACTCATTCAAGCCTGCACACAGCCAACAAACTCAAAAGGAGCAACGTTAGACTGGATAATATCGAGAAACAAGGATACCTCAATCGAATCAATTGTCCAATGCGACTAGTCGGATCACCATGTCATAACTTTCCTGATACCCACCTTGAAAAAGAACAGGACCACACAGCCTATCAAAATCAAAAAGTGGGCTCAGGAACCTAAAGACTCGAATATTGAACAACTAGTAGAAAGTTGTGATAGGGAACTAAACCCGCCAAACAACTTGCAGAATGTGAATGATCTCGGATCACTACATTACATCAGTATCGAAGATAGTCAACTCCACCATGCCACTAAAACTGAAAATGTGTGCAAAGCCAACTGAGCCATCACATCACCAATTTCTGGCTGCTGGACGACTGCCAATCGGGACTCAGAACAGGCCACAGCACGGAAACAGCGATCCTATATATTGTCGTTGATTCATTACAGGACCTAGACCACAATCGAACATGTCTACTAATCCTTCTTGACCTGTCGTCACCATTTGACACGGTAAACCATCAAAAATTACGAGCCAGGCTTCATAACAGGATGGGAATGTCTGGGAATGTGCTGAAATGGTTTGAATCCTTCCTTCAGAATAGAACACAAAGATTCATGGTTAACCAGACGCTATCTCCATCATGCCCTAATTCGATTAGAGTCCCACAAGGATCTACACGATCTCCATCACTGTTCAACCTGTATGTCGAACCTCTTACAGGAATTCTCAAAGACGCAAACATAGCCTATCACATGTATGTTGACGTCATGCAGATATACATTAAGATCGCGTCTCTGGAAGACATTAAGTTAATGAATGAGGCCTTAAAAGTGTCATTACAATGGTTATCTAGCAATCATCTGAAGCTTAACGCACAAAAAACGGAATTCCTATTAATTTCACCACCAAAGAACCACACAGAAGTGAAGGAATTGACCAAACTGATCACATCACTAAACTGTACCCCTACTCTAGTGGACTCAGAGAAATCACTAGGAATCACACTGGATGAGGACCTAGACATGAAAGCCCACATCAAATCAAAGGCAAAAAGTGCCTGTTTTCATTTAAACTACATTAGAAAGGTGAAACTATTCATTTCTCCGGCGGATCTCAAACTGGCAGTCCAATCCTTAGTTATATCAAGGATTGAATATGGTTGTACAACTTTAGCAGGTCTACCTAAAATTTCAACAGCACCACTAAAAGCATGCTCAATGCAGCTGCAAGAATCATCACAGGATCAAGGAAATTCGACCATATCTCTCCACACTTGAAAGCGTTAAACTGGCTACCATACAAAGCCAGAATTCAACTTAAACTGGTATGTATTACCCACAAAACGATCCACTACAAAACACCAAGATACCTGGCCCAGAAAATTGAGCTATCAGAAGGAAGCAGACCAGCCAGGAGTGCCAAGGAGCTGCTGCAGAAACCACCCATCTTCAGGAAGAAGAAAACATATGATAGAGCTTTCTCAGGAGCAGCCCCCAGAATATGGAACTCACTTCCTTCAATCATTAGAAAAATTCCAAACACAGCAACATTTAAGAGGGAAGCTAAGATCTTCCTTATGAGTAAGTTCCTTCCATAGGCAAGACCGTTCATCACTAGCACCGTCACATAGATGTTTCCTAAACAGGACAACTATGTAGTAAAAAGAAAGTCACCAGTTATCCGTGGAATAACCTCTGTCAGCACTATACTACTCCTGACTTTTGTAGAATGCACAGGAAAAAGACATTTCATAAATATTGTGTACTAAAAGCCCCAGCACACCTTTGATATCAAGTTTTATACTAAAGTTACCTCAGGTTAATGTATATTCTTATGTTAATATTCTATGGCTGTATAATGTACCTACCTCATATCATTGTGAATAGTTGTGCTATACAAGATGTAACTCTATACTACCCCATGTAAATGTGAACCGCTCTGATTCCCAAGGGTCATGTTCGTGCTACACAATACTCTTTAAATAAATAAATAAAATAAATAAATAAATAAATAAATAAACCAAGGGTCTCCAACCTTTTGTGCAGTGAGAGATATTTCTGATCAGTGAAAATCATTGTGAGCTACTAAAGGCGAAGCTACGTGTGCATTTTTTCAAGGGCCCCCACCCGCCCCACCCAGCTTCATTGACTTTAAGCCTAATTTCTTTGAAACCCATACTGTGGTTTGAACAAAATACTTAGAATTCCCTAGAATAAATATTCAGGTAGGCAAACTTTACTCTAGGGCACACTTAAAAAAAAAGATTATTTTTTTTTAACAGAACTTTATTCGTTTAACTCAATTTCACACAGCTTGTTGCCACAACCCAAGGGGCCGCAATTGCAAAAACAACAAGTGATGGACTGAATGTGGATCAATGTCACACACTCCCCCAGTCAAAAGATCTGGGCCCAAATCCATCGTTTTTTGCACTCCACACCACCCTGGGTCAGATAATGGCTTTATGCAAATCAGCTCTGACCATGTGCCCCATGGGAACAGTCCAGTCCGAACTACAACAGCCATATCTTTCCCAGACCGGAATCAAGCATCCGAGGACCGGACCGGTTTCGAGGTAACACCTCTCATCAGCCCGGCTAGCTTGACTCCAAGTGGTGTGGAGTGCCTGGGACCCACGTCTGGGCATCCCCAGCGCACTTAGGGCGGCAATTGCAAAAACAACAAGTGATGAACTGAATGTGGATCAATGTCACACACTCCCCCAGTCAAAAGATCTGGGCCCAAATCCATCGTTTTTTGCACTCCACACCACCCTGGGTCAGATAATGGCTTTATGCAAATCAGCTCTGACCCTGTGCCCCATGGGAACAGTCCAGTCCGAACTACAACAGCCATATCTTTCCCAGACCGGAATCAAGCATCCGAGGACCGGACCGGTTTCGAGGTAACACCTCTCATCAGCCCGGCTAGCTTGACTCCAAGTGGTGTGGAGTGCCTGGGACCCACGTCTGGGCATCCCCAGCGCACTTAGGGCGGCAATTGCAAAAACAACAAGTGATGGACTGAATGTGGATCAATGTCACACACTCCCCCAGTCAAAAGATCTGGGCCCAAATCCATCGTTTTTTGCACTCCACACCACCCTGGGTCAGATAATGGCTTTATGCAAATCAGCTCTGACCCTGTGCCCCATGGGAACAGTCCAGTCCGAACTACAACAGCCATATCTTTCCCAGACCGGAATCAAGCATCCGAGGACCGGACCGGTTTCGAGGTAACACCTCTCATCAGCCCGGCTAGCTTGACTCCAAGTGGTGTGGAGTGCCTGGGACCCACGTCTGGGCATCCCCAGCGCACTTAGGGCGGCAATTGCAAAAACAACAAGTGATGGACTGAATGTGGATCAATGTCACACACTCCCCCAGTCAAAAGATCTGGGCCCAAATCCATCGTTTTTTGCACTCCACACCACCCTGGGTCAGATAATGGCTTTATGCAAATCAGCTCTGACCCTGTGCCCCATGGGAACAGTCCAGTCCGAACTACAACAGCCATATCTTTCCCAGACCGGAATCAAGCATCCGAGGACCGGACCGGTTTCGAGGTAACACCTCTCATCAGCCCGGCTAGCTTGACTCCAAGTGGTGTGGAGTGCCTGGGACCCACGTCTGGGCATCCCCAGCGCACTTAGGGCGGCAATTGCAAAAACAACAAGTGATGGACTGAATGTGGATCAATGTCACACACTCCCCCAGTCAAAAGATCTGGGCCCAAATCCATCGTTTTTTGCACTCCACACCACCCTGGGTCAGATAATGGCTTTATGCAAATCAGCTCTGACCCTGTGCCCCATGGGAACAGTCCAGTCCGAACTACAACAGCCATATCTTTCCCAGACCGGAATCAAGCATCCGAGGACCGGACCGGTTTCGAGGTAACACCTCTCATCAGCCCGGCTAGCTTGACTCCAAGTGGTGTGGAGTGCCTGGGACCCACGTCTGGGCATCCCCAGCGCACTTAGGGCGGCAATTGCAAAAACAACAAGTGATGGACTGAATGTGGATCAATGTCACACACTCCCCCAGTCAAAAGATCTGGGCCCAAATCCATCGTTTTTTGCACTCCACACCACCCTGGGTCAGATAATGGCTTTATGCAAATCAGCTCTGACCCTGTGCCCCATGGGAACAGTCCAGTCCGAACTACAACAGCCATATCTTTCCCAGACCGGAATCAAGCATCCGAGGACCGGACCGGTTTCGAGGTAACACCTCTCATCAGCCCGGCTAGCTTGACTCCAAGTGGTGTGGAGTGCCTGGGACCCACGTCTGGGCATCCCCAGCGCACTTAGGGCGGCAATTGCAAAAACAACAAGTGATGGACTGAATGTGGATCAATGTCACACACTCCCCCAGTCAAAAGATCTGGGCCCAAATCCATCGTTTTTTGCACTCCACACCACCCTGGGTCAGATAATGGCTTTATGCAAATCAGCTCTGACCCTGTGCCCCATGGGAACAGTCCAGTCCGAACTACAACAGCCATATCTTTCCCAGACCGGAATCAAGCATCCGAGGACCGGACCGGTTTCGAGGTAACACCTCTCATCAGCCCGGCTAGCTTGACTCCAAGTGGTGTGGAGTGCCTGGGACCCACGTCTGGGCATCCCCAGCGCACTTAGGGCGGCAATTGCAAAAACAACAAGTGATGGACTGAATGTGGATCAATGTCACACACTCCCCCAGTCAAAAGATCTGGGCCCAAATCCATCGTTTTTTGCACTCCACACCACCCTGGGTCAGATAATGGCTTTATGCAAATCAGCTCTGACCCTGTGCACCATGGGAACAGTCCAGTCCGAACTACAACAGCCATATCTTTCCCAGACCGGAATCAAGCATCCGAGGACCGGACCGGTTTCGAGGTAACACCTCTCATCAGCCCGGCTAGCTTGACTCCAAGTGGTGTGGAGTGCCTGGGACCCACGTCTGGGCATCCCCAGCGCACTTAGGGCGGCAATTGCAAAAACAACAAGTGATGGACTGAATGTGGATCAATGTCACACACTCCCCCAGTCAAAAGATCTGGGCCCAAATCCATCGTTTTTTGCACTCCACACCACCCTGGGTCAGATAATGGCTTTATGCAAATCAGCTCTGACCCTGTGCCCCATGGGAACAGTCCAGTCCGAACTACAACAGCCATATCTTTCCCAGACCGGAATCAAGCATCCGAGGACCGGACCGGTTTCGAGGTAACACCTCTCATCAGCCCGGCTAGCTTGACTCCAAGTGGTGTGGAGTGCCTGGGACCCACGTCTGGGCATCCCCAGCGCACTTAGGGCGGCAATTGCAAAAACAACAAGTGATGGACTGAATGTGGATCAATGTCACACACTCCCCCAGTCAAAAGATCTGGGCCCAAATCCATCGTTTTTTGCACTCCACACCACCCTGGGTCAGATAATGGCTTTATGCAAATCAGCTCTGACCCTGTGCCCCATGGGAACAGTCCAGTCCGAACTACAACAGCCATATCTTTCCCAGACCGGAATCAAGCATCCGAGGACCGGACCGGTTTCGAGGTAACACCTCTCATCAGCCCGGCTAGCTTGACTCCAAGTGGTGTGGAGTGCCTGGGACCCACGTCTGGGCATCCCCAGCGCACTTAGGGCGGCAATTGCAAAAACAACAAGTGATGGACTGAATGTGGATCAATGTCACACACTCCCCCAGTCAAAAGATCTGGGCCCAAATCCATCGTTTTTTGCACTCCACACCACCCTGGGTCAGATAATGGCTTTATGCAAATCAGCTCTGACCCTGTGCCCCATGGGAACAGTCCAGTCCGAACTACAACAGCCATATCTTTCCCAGACCGGAATCAAGCATCCGAGGACCGGACCGGTTTCGAGGTAACACCTCTCATCAGCCCGGCTAGCTTGACTCCAAGTGGTGTGGAGTGCCTGGGACCCACGTCTGGGCATCCCCAGCGCACTTAGGGCGGCAATTGCAAAAACAACAAGTGATGGACTGAATGTGGATCAATGTCACACACTCCCCCAGTCAAAAGATCTGGGCCCAAATCCATCGTTTTTTGCACTCCACACCACCCTGGGTCAGATAATGGCTTTATGCAAATCAGCTCTGACCCTGTGCCCCATGGGAACAGTCCAGTCCGAACTACAACAGCCATATCTTTCCCAGACCGGAATCAAGCATCCGAGGACCGGACCGGTTTCGAGGTAACACCTCTCATCAGCCCGGCTAGCTTGACTCCAAGTGGTGTGGAGTGCCTGGGACCCACGTCTGGGCATCCCCAGCGCACTTAGGGCGGCAATTGCAAAAACAACAAGTGATGGACTGAATGTGGATCAATGTCACACACTCCCCCAGTCAAAAGATCTGGGCCCAAATCCATCGTTTTTTGCACTCCACACCACCCTGGGTCAGATAATGGCTTTATGCAAATCAGCTCTGACCCTGTGCCCCATGGGAACAGTCCAGTCCGAACTACAACAGCCATATCTTTCCCAGACCGGAATCAAGCATCCGAGGACCGGACCGGTTTCGAGGTAACACCTCTCATCAGCCCGGCTAGCTTGACTCCAAGTGGTGTGGAGTGCCTGGGACCCACGTCTGGGCATCCCCAGCGCACTTAGGGCGGCAATTGCAAAAACAACAAGTGATGGACTGAATGTGGATCAATGTCACACACTCCCCCAGTCAAAAGATCTGGGCCCAAATCCATCGTTTTTTGCACTCCACACCACCCTGGGTCAGATAATGGCTTTATGCAAATCAGCTCTGACCCTGTGCCCCATGGGAACAGTCCAGTCCGAACTACAACAGCCATATCTTTCCCAGACCGGAATCAAGCATCCGAGGACCGGACCGGTTTCGAGGTAACACCTCTCATCAGCCCGGCTAGCTTGACTCCAAGTGGTGTGGAGTGCCTGGGACCCACGTCTGGGCATCCCCAGCGCACTTAGGGCGGCAATTGCAAAAACAACAAGTGATGGACTGAATGTGGATCAATGTCACACACTCCCCCAGTCAAAAGATCTGGGCCCAAATCCATCGTTTTTTGCACTCCACACCACCCTGGGTCAGATAATGGCTTTATGCAAATCAGCTCTGACCCTGTGCCCCATGGGAACAGTCCAGTCCGAACTACAACAGCCATATCTTTCCCAGACCGGAATCAAGCATCCGAGGACCGGACCGGTTTCGAGGTAACACCTCTCATCAGCCCGGCTAGCTTGACTCCAAGTGGTGTGGAGTGCCTGGGACCCACGTCTGGGCATCCCCAGCGCACTTAGGGCGGCAATTGCAAAAACAACAAGTGATGGACTGAATGTGGATCAATGTCACACACTCCCCCAGTCAAAAGATCTGGGCCCAAATCCATCGTTTTTCCGTTCTGGGAAGGACATGGCTTTTGTAGTTCGGACTGGACTGTTCCCATGGGGCACAGGGTCAGAGCTGATTTGCATATCGCCATTGTCTAACCCAGGGTGGTGTGGAGTGCAAAAAAACGATGGATTAGGACCCAGATCTTTTGACTGGGTTGAATGTGTGACATTGATCCTCATTCGGTCCATCACCTGTTGTTTTTGCAAACTCGCTATAAGTGTACTGGGGATGCCCAGACGTGGGTCCCAGGCACTCCACACCACTGGAGTCAAGCTAGCCGGGCTGATGAGAGGTGTTACCTCGAAACCGGTCCGGTCCTCGGATGCTTGATTCCGTTCTGGGAAGGACATGGCTTTTGTAGTTCGGACTGGACTGTTCCCATGGGGCACAGGGTCAGAGCTGATTTGCATATCGCCATTGTCTAACCCAGGGTGGTGTGGAGTGCAAAAAAACGATGGATTAGGACCCAGATCTTTTGACTGGGTTGAATGTGTGACATTGATCCTCATTCGGTCCATCACCTGTTGTGTTTTCACAACCCAAGGGGCCGGCAGCGTACATCTCTGGTGCTTGGCTGCAGAGAGCAAGTTGACACAGCCTTTCAGCCGACATCCCCGGGGACCGGCGGCGCATAGTCGTTACAAATACACATAAACATTAGATTGTCATGCAATACTCCCCCCATCACATATGTAAAGCCTGAATGTCCTTATCTCTGCACATGTACGCCACACTGGGTTGCAAGTAAATAAAACTAATAGGGCCTACTCTGCGAGTCCCCTTATGACGGTCCTGTGAACTAAACCTCAAACAGTCCAACTCCCATCCCCTACCCCTCCCACCATCTGCGTTGTACCCCTGCTCTACGCTACCCCCACCCACATGTCTCTGTGTCCTCAAACATGCCCACCGCACTGTAGAAGCGACCTAGTTCTGTGATTGCTCCTGTGTATCCCCCTCTTCAAGATTATCCTCCCTTTCTACATCCTGCATTCTCAAATAATCTTGATAAAGACCCCAGAAATATTTAGGGCGGCTTACAGGGGGTAGAAGTTCGCTGTAACACTCCGTTTGGGTGCAGCAATATAGCATGTTGTGCGTCCATCTGTTCATGGTGGGGAGTGGTCCTCTCATCCAGCGCATTGCAATTATTCTTTTGACCATCAGCATGCCCATGTCTGACAGTCTTCGCAGAGCCTTCGGTAGGTTCTTTGAGTGGCCCAGGAGCGCCAGAGCCGGGTCAGGGGCCAGTCAGTAGCCAGGATTGAACCCATTTCGGCAAACACGTTGTCCCAAAACTTGCGGATTCCAGGGCACCACCAAGCGAGATGCATAAACTCTACAAGAGGTGCATGGCACCTATCGCAAGCATCCGATTGTCTGAGGCCGTACCTATGGAGCCTCTCCGGCATATAATACACTCGCTGTAAATATTTAAAATTAATCAGCCTGTGCCTACCGTTCAGTGATATTTTCCTAGTGCAGGAACAGCAGTAGGCCCACATGCCATCATCTATCGTTACCTGTAGGTCACTCTGCCTGGCCATTCTTGCCTTTGAGAACGGTTGCTGTCTTTGCTGTGCATCCATACTATATAGGTTAGCTACCATCTTCCTGGGGGAAGACGTTTTAATGACATATGTAAGCTCCGTGATCTCCTGTGGTTCCGCTAATTCAGGGCCTAAGACTTCCATCAAGGCGCTGCGGACTCTGTGATATTGAAAACGAAGTAGGAGCAGGCCCCATCCTGGGCCGACACAGCCTGTTCGCAAGTTTTCACTACGCCCTCAAGAAACAAGTCGCCAGCGGTATGTATGCCCATCGTGTGGAGGGCACGTGTCACTCCCTTCTCCTCCATGGGGGAAAGCCACAATGCCCATTCAATAGGCATTAGGGATGAATACAATAATACTTCGCCTCGAGCCCTCAGTATTGCGTGCCAAGCATGATTGGTTGACGTGATCGAGTCCAATATGCCAACTCGGCGGTCCGCCGAACGAAAGACCATTGCGGGAAGAGGTAAGGGGTCTGCAAACAATCGTTCCAGTCTGAAATGAGGTATAGCCTCTTGCCCATGGATCCACGTGTGTAAGTGTGCGGCCTGTGCCACTCTGTAGTATTGTTCCATGTCTGGAGCGCCAAGTCCCCCTAGTTCCTAAGGGAGCATCAGCGTTGTCCATTTCACCCTAGGCTGTTTGCCACCCCAGGCTAGTTTGATCAGCAGTTGCGTTAGAGTTTTAAAGAAAGCCTTCGAGAGCACTATCGATAGGTTGTTGAATAAAAACAACAATCTAGGGAGTATCACCATTTTCATAATGGCTATTCTACCCATCAGGGATAGTGGCAGCTGACACCATACCTCTACCTCGTCTTCCAATTTATTGTAAAGGGTACCGTAATTTTCACGTACGAGGGTTTCCGAATCAGTATGCAGCATAATACCAAGATATCTGACTGGCTCGGTCGTCCATTGTAACGGGTATTCCATGTCGAATTGTGCCGTATTTGGAGTGAGCGGGAACGCCACTGACTTTGCCCAATTTATCTTGAGACCTGAGAGGGCCCCGAAGCGCACCACTTCCCTCAGAACCGACGGGAGATTCGCCTCCGGGTTACGAACGTATATTAGTGTATCGTCCGCATACGTTGATATAGTTATTTTGTACGTTGGAAAGCTAATGCCCTCGTGGCTATGATACTCTCTAAGGGCACAGGCCAGCGGTTCTGCCACAAGTGCGTACAGTAGCGGCGAAAGGGGGCAGCCCTGCCTGGTGCCACTGCTAATCGAAAAGGGGTCAGAGACTCGATCTCCAAAGCGAAGGCGAGCAGTGGGGTGGTGGTATAGTGCCCCTATCATTTGTAAGAACGGTTCGCCTAGCCCCATTCTCCGCAAGACCCGTACCATGAAGGGCCATTCCACTGAATCAAAGCCCTTCTCCGTGTCGAGAAAAAAGGCTATTGCTTTTGTGTCTTGACGGACATGCTGCATAGTGCCCAGCACCGTCCTGATGTTATAAGTAAGGTTCCTGCCAGGTATAAAGCCTGCCTGCTCCGGCGCCACCAACTCCGGTGCCAGTAGGGCTAGTCTTGTTGCCAGGACTTTGGCGTACATTTTGGCATCCACATTCAATAGTGACAACGGCCTATATGAGCTACATGCGGTCGGGGGCCTGCCAGGTTTGAGGATGGTTACAATTAGTGCTTCCCTCATTGAACGTGGCATATTTCCCTCTACACACACTTCATCAAATAACGCAGAGAGGTGTGGGAGCAGAATTTCCTGGAACGCTTTATAGAAACCCACCGTGAGCCCGTCAGCCCCTGGAACACTGCCTGATCGCATGCTTGCCAGCGCCTCCACAATTTCATCCTTATGTATGGGTTGCATCAGGAATTCCCGATCTGAATCCTTCAGGAAGGGTAACTGTATATGGCTCAGATAGTCATCGATATCGTCTTCCATATCCCCGGATTTGGAAGTGTATAGGCCCAGGTAGTAGTTCTGAAACTCTTCAACTATCTCGGTCTCCTCCCCAAGGAGTGTTCCGTCTGCCGTTTCCAGTTCAGCGATCACCTGTGGACGTCTAGAGTTTTTCAAGATTCAAGCCAGGAGGGAACCAGGACGGTCCCCCTCACCATATGACCGTCCGTGGCATATTTCCCCATATGCCGCAACTCCCTGTCAGCTTCTTCGTTGTATTCCGCTATGAGGGACTTTATATCTGGCGTCACATTGACGTCAGCATCACTTAGCTGTCGCCGTTCCAGTTCAGACAGCTGCTGTTCTAAGTGTTTTAATCTCTGGCGAATGGATTTGAGGGCGCTCGAGTGCTTCGACATTGCAATGCCCCGAATGTATACCTTGAATGCCTCCCAGACTGTATGGAAACTATCAACCGACCCAATGTTAGTGTCAAAGTACCTTCCAATTTCTTCGGCCATCTCCCCCCTAAACTGCTCATCTAAGAGTGAATACGGTGGGAATCGCCACGTAAAGGGTGGTATTGTACTTAAAAAAAAAAAATTTAAAAAAGGATTCTGAAATGCTGCTTTATTTCAATGATTCCGTAGTACTCATCCCATCTTCGATTACTACATCACAAGTCACCCTCACACTCAAGCGGTACATGCCATGAGGATACAGTCTCTGAAGGGCACTCCCCAGTTGAGCTACAAACAGAGCAGAGTGTGTTGGGGGAAAGGAGCACACCTGCCTGCTGTAAAAATGGGACAAGAGCTCCTTCCTGATTAGACGGGGCAGCTGAGTATGTGGTTCTGATACCTGGCAATGGGAAGATGGAGGCTGGCACTGAAGGTGTCTCAGTATTACCATATTGAGTTTAATGTGCTCTTAAAAACAATACCTTGGAGCATAGAACTTGTTGAACAGCAGGAAAAAAAGGGTTTTGCATGTACCTCAGATGCCCAGCTTTTGTGTGCCTGCTCCCTGCATCTCACATGCATTGAATGAATGAATGAATGAAATAAAATGTATAATGCGCAACTAAAACCTGGAGGCATCAAGGTGCCTTGAGTTTTGTTGGCTTATCATACATGCAGCCGCCTGCTTGCTCCCTGCTCCTCGCAATCAAAGCATCATGCCAACTTGTCGTTGTACCTCAAATACAAAGCCTTATGTATGCCTCATGTATACCTGCTCTACACATATACAGCGTCTGTACCTGCACCGCACATTTACTGTCATGTAAATGTGTTCCCTGCACCTCACATGCACAGTGTTGTTTTCTTGTTCCTTGCACATCTTCATCTGTGTCTGCCTCTCATGTGTAGGTTCTTGAGTGACCCCCTCCCTGTGCCCCACGAAATCAGTATCGGTGTGTTCCCTACACCTCACAGGGCGTCATGTTTATCTGTCCCTTCACCTCACATACAGAGCTCCCACTCTCTGCTGCATTTCAAGTGCTAAGCCATCATGTCAGCTTGTTTCAGAATCCTTTAGCAGCTAAATGTGCCTACAGGGGATTTTCTTACTTTCGCACAATTTAATGTTGAATAAACAAACAATGGTTGCAAGCTCTGTCTAGTAGCTCACACTAAGTTATTTAAAAAATTTAATTAGTTTATTCCAAATAGAACAAGTCTGCCACAGATAATTTCACACGGGTGAAAATCTTTCAAAATGTAAATTTATAAGGGAAAACTATTCAGAGGGTACAAAAAACGAATACATATATCAATATAAATCAGCACATAGTGACTGAGATTTAGAAATGATTTGTTGTTACAAGCATCTCATTATCACTGATGTGGACACCTATTCCAAACAATATATACAACAGGAAATTGCAACTGATCAAACGGAAGACAAATCCTCAAGTGAAAAATTCACAAAGAAAATAACTGTAGTTGTCGACGTTTCATTCTGGATAGTGAAGACATATGTTAGACCATCTTCAGGACGGTAGATTTGGATGTTGAATGACCCTTAGATGACTACTTAAGCGGTTTCAGAATGTAGTCAAGTTCATTAAAATTTTCTGTTCGACATCAAAAATAAAGCTAATGAATAGCTACTGTTGTTTCAAGGAGGTCCTAAGAAAGGTTCAGCACAGCTATGCTAAGCACTCCCTCGGCGGTCCCTCATGGACCAGACTGTTCAAATTCCAGCATTTGTCTGGACCAAAGACGGACACTGCTACATATGACGTTCCGCTGTATTCGTTATTTCTACCATCTGAATCGTTTTTCATTATAAATTTACGTTTAGAAAAATTTACACCAAGGTAAAATTGTCTGCGGCAGCTTTGTTCTAATTGTAATGAGCTAATTCGACCTTTTAAATAACTTAATGTGAGTTACTAGATAGAGTTTACGACCAATGTTTGCTTATTCGATATTAAATTGTGTGAAAGTAAGAAAATCCATTATTGGCACATTTACCCGCAAATACACTGACTGCCCAAGACTCCAAGGGTCTGTTGGGTCTCCCACTCTTCCTTGTACTTGTTTCAGAATCCAGCACCTCATGTGCAGAGGGGCATGTCTGTCTCCTCATTGCACAAAATATTGTAATTCCCGAATGCATCACCAATCTCTTCTCCTCCTCCTCAACCCCTCATAGACACGCCCTCTCCTCTTTATTGACAGAGGTTCTGGGCAAGAATCGTTTTGACGCCTGGGGCTGAGAAAGACTAAGCAGGGGCTCACAATTATTCAGCTATTAATTCCACGGCCAGGGTTCAGCAACTTATTCAGGCCAAGGCTTACCTACCGAAAGAATCAAAGCCAGACTGGAAAAGGCAAGCGACGTGGGCACTGATAGGGCGGTAGCATTTCAATAGTGTCTGTGCCACGCCACTTGCGCACTAACAAGCTTTTCGGCCCCTGCTACTCCACACCGGCAGTGCACATGTCGCGCAGGATGTAAGCGTGGTGCCAGGCTCCTAAAGGCAGTGGAGGCTGCTCCACGGCAGCAGTGCACATGTCGCGCACAATGAAAAGCGTGCTGTCGGGCTCTTAAAGTAAGGGTGGTAATGGGGGACGGTGGCAGCTTCCTCTCGACTCTGTTTGGCGCCATATTTGAGCATAGTCGCTCTGCATTGTTTTAAGATTTAAAACCGCTCCGTGAGCTTTCGAACTTTTTCGAATATTTTATGTAAAAGTTGCACTTTGGAATTTATTTTTAAAATTGCTGAAACGTTACTCCATTTATTAGTGGCACGCTGTCATATTGTTATCCACTCACTTGCACGCATTGAGGGATCAGCTCTTTCCAGCAGCTTGACCTGTGCCTGCACGCCCGGTCCGACCCTTCAGCCAATCACGGGTGCGGAAGGCGGGGCAGAGCCAGGCACACTCAGGGAGGCGAGCGGTTAGCGCTCTAGCTCTCCCCTACTTGAGGGATGTAAAGGTAGCGAGGAGGCACCGGAATTTGCGGTAAGGGGGGACGGTGGCAGCTTCCTCTCGACTCCGTTTGGCGCCATATTTGAGCATAGTCGCTCTGCATTGTTTTAAGATTTAAAACGGCTCCGTGAGCTTTCGAACTTTTTCGAATATTGTATGTAAAAGTTGCACTTTAGAATTTATTTTTTAAATTGCTGAAACGTTACTCCATTTATTAGTGGCACGCTGTCATATTGTTATACACTCACTTGCACGCATTGAGCAGCTTGACCTGTGCCTGCACGCCCGGTCCGACCCTTCAGCCAATCACGGGTGCGGAAGGCGGGGCGGAGACAGGCACACTCAGGGAGGCGAGCGGTTAGCGCTCTAGCTCTCCCCTACTTGAGGGATATAAAGCAACTCGTCGGCTTCAACGCGCAGTGTTGACGCGCAGTGTGGCGCCTACTCCTGCGCCTAAGACGAGCCAAAGACTAGCCCGTCTGCGCCCGTCCGCGACAGGTCGGGACCTGGGGCAGGGGGCTAAGGAGGAACACATCATTCGTCCGGATATGTCTCTCAGTAGCAGGCAATTATACATCAGGCAGGCACTGCTGGATATTGACAGGTATGCTCCCGTATTATGCACCCATAAGGCGGGAACCAATCTAGAGGGGCCCTTTTCATGTTCGGGGTGTCACAAGCAACTTTCCATCTGCATTGAAACCAGAACTCGTCTGTTAGAGCGACGGCTTTCGACCCCTATTCTTCATCAAGTTGGGCTGATTGACACTCCACTTAAGGACCTACCTCTAGACTGTAAAAACTTACTATGTAATATCCGCTCCCTAGCCAAACATGCAACACAGGTATGGGACCTCATAACATCCGAGAGTCCACATTTATGCTTCCTAACCGAGACATGGCTGAAGCCACATACCACACCGGCCATTACAATGGGGGTTCCATTAGGTTATAAGATGGTGAGGATGGACCGACCAATCAAAACTGGAGGAGGAATAGCCATTGTGTTTAAACAGGAGCTAGACGTTATTATCATTGAGACAGTGTGCACTCCCCAGATGGAGCTTCTAATCTTTAGACTCAATTCTAGCTCAAAGGAAACTAGGAAGGGAGCTTTAGTCTATCGCCCCCCAGGCCCATGTGAAAACTTCTCCATACAGTTGGTTGAGGCCCTGCACCACATGTACAGGAGAACTCGGATTTCCTTTTGGTAGGGGATTTCAACATCCACAGTGAATTAAATAACTGTGTTGAGGCCAGGACCCTGCTGACAGATCTGGACACTTTGGGACTTAAAAAGATTAATCAGGGACCAACACACCGGGCAGGCCACACATTGGACTTGGTGTTGTCTAACTCTTAACATCAGAAGGTTTTAGGGGGAAATACATCGAACCCAGCTGTGGTGAATGTGTGGCCAATGTGACCACTGCGTTATGCAAGTTTGAGGAAGCAGTGACAGTGGCCATAAAGGAGGTTATACCTTTGAGAACTTTTAAACCCCGATCTGCTTCTAAACAAGAAGTATGGTTCACAGAGGACTTAAGATTGCTAAAACTAACCACAAGAAAGTTAGAAAAACTCTGGAGGGGAACTCACAAGGCAGAGGATAGGGAGAATTACAAGAGCTCTCAAAACACCTATCACAAAGCCATCAGGGCTGCACGAAAACAACACATAGCAGCACAACTATTAGCAGCAGGAAACAATGCAAGGGTTTTGTATCAAGTTCTTCAAACCTTCACTAAACCTGCTGCCTGTGAGACCATCGAGATAGCATCCCAGGAACTCTGTGACAACATCTCCCAATTTTTTACCAAAAAGATCGAGGGTATATATGACAAAATAATAGCTACTAAAGATAACACCAAAAATAAGACCATAGTGGACAATATGGTTCACCTAGCCACTGGAGCACATATGAATATCAATTGCCCAAATAAGATGGCAGAATTCCCTCTCATAACAACGGAGGAGGTAATTACTTTAATTAGCCAGACAAAAAGCGGGTGCCCCTCTGATATCATCCCGGCACGCATTATGCCATTAGTGGCTAATGTTTTGGCTACAGGAATCCAGCATGTAATCAACCTGTCCCTGAGCACAGGGGAAGTCCCCCTAGATTGGAAGCGGGCACTGGTGAAACCACTGAGGAAAAACAACACCAGCCCCTGGACTGAATTGACAAATCTAAGACCTATCTCACTCCTTCCATTTTTTGGGAAGTTGACGGAGAAATTTGTCAATCGGCACTTGTCAAATTTCATCGAAAGTGCAGGGGGGCTGGATCCCTCCCAGTCTGGGTTTAGGCCTAGGCACATGACTGAGACTGCCCTGTTGTCCGTCGCTGACGATCTTCATATGCTACAGGATGGGGGTTTTTCCGTTATCCTGGTGCTTTTAGATTTGTCAGCGGCGTTTGACACGGTGTCACATGACATCATGACCTCCAGACTAATTGACATTAGTCTGGAAGGCAGGGTGCTGGCCTGGCTAAGGAGTTTTCTCACTAAGCGTACCCAAAGTGTCATCATGGGGACGTATCGGTCGGAGGAGGTGGAGATCTCTAAGGGGGTGCCACAGGTCTCATGTCTGAGCCCTACTTTATTTAACATCTATGTGGCCCCCCTGTCGAACATCATGAGATCCCACGGTTTCATCCCGGTATCGTATGCGGACGATACACAACTCCTCTTTCCGTTCAAAACTTTGACATCTGAAGTGCGAAACTCCTTTGCCCGGGGTATGAAAGAAGTGGCCGAGTGGATGGCCTCGAACTTCTTACAGTGCAACGTTTCCAAAACGGAGGTGATGCTCTTTGGGGAAGCTAAACGCCTGTGGACTCCTGACTGGTGGCCGCAAGACCTGGGCCCAGTCCCTGAACCTAAACAGTGCGTGAAAAATCTTGGAGTAAAACTGGATCATGAGCTTTCCATGAAACAACATGGAAACCAAGTGGTTGGCCCCTGTTTCCTTATCATTGGGCTTCTCCGAAGAGTGTTCCCCCTGTTCCCTGTTACCACTAGAAAAACCTTGGTACAGGCGCTCGTGTTGAGCAGGCTTGATTACTGTAATGGATTGCTGTTAGCTGCCAACGAGGGGGTCATCTCCAGATTGCAGGTTGTGCAAAACACTGCTGCACACCTTGTCCTCAATGCCCCTGCACGTACTCCATCTAAACCCCTGTTGATTAAGCTTCACTCGCTTTCAGTGAAACAGAGGGTATTGTTTAAGACATGTTGTGTCATCCATAAGTGCCTCACAGGGAAAGGCTCCGAATATCTGACAAAAAAATTTAATGCATATGCACCCTCCCGATCTCTTACATCGGGAGATCAAGAGCTCCTATGTGTTCCTAGGATTAAGAAGGCAAGGCAAGGGGGTAGGGCCCTGTCTGTAGCTGGCCCAAAGCTGTGGAACAATCTCCCCAGAGAGATCAGACAGTGTAGGGAACATCTTCCTTTTAGGAAGAAACTAAAAACTTTCCTTTTCCAATACTAGTTTATCCGACAAAGGGAAATGATGCTACATTGTAGGACCTGCTCTGCTCAAAGATGACGCCAGGGGCGCGGAGATACTCCTTCGGGAGTCGATTCCTAGCGCGGTACAAGTTTGTAATATTAATAATAAAGGCAGGTGGAGCAGAGCAGCTGCGATGACTCAGATGACGAATAAAGTCGTCCTCTTTAGCCCACCGCAACCCATCTAAGCTTAGGCCTATCAAAGCAGCTGGTTTGGGTGAGGGTGGGCAATGGCTCTTTAAAAAAGGCCAGAAAAATTATAAAAATAATAAAGGGCTACAGGCCGCTCTCGCTCATAAACTGCGATGACAACATTCTAGCCCAGACTAAAGTGGGTGATACTGACTCAACCCTTTGCCAAGGGCAGGTTTGAGGTACCATATATGGAGCTGTACTTCTGGTGCGCTCAGGCACATTTCGCTGCATACTGGATGCACCCACCACCGTACATGCCACATCTTGAAGTAGAACATTGGCATATGGTAGCAACTCCATACATGGCATATTTAAGTGCACCGACCAACCTTAACTGAAAAGACGCAACCACAGTTGAATGCACAAATAGGACATGGAAGGCCATAGCCAATCGACTGAAATTAGACACAATGGGCCAGATGTAGGTGGCCATTTACCGACCGGTAACGGCCGATTTCGGCCGTTACCGACCGGTAAATGGTCATTCCTGATGTAGGGGGCCTATTTTACCGATTCTGTAAATTTACCGAATCGGTAAAATACCGAATCTGTATTTTTACCGATTCGGTAACTTCCATATGTAGGTGGGACTCTTCTGAGTCCCAAAGGCCAGTCAGATTCGGTATTTTACCACCCAATCCTATTGGGTGGTAAAATACCGAATACCAGTGTGCATGCACATCTGTGCATGCACACCTGTGCAATGTCAAGTCAAGTCAAGTCAGTTAATTTATATAGCGCGCTACATACCCAGAAGGTCTCAAGGCGCTTGAAGAAGGGTGGGTAATTACTTGTCGAATATCCAGGTTTTAGGTTGCTTTCTGAATGCTAGGTGGTTCTGAGTGAGGCGAAGGTGAATGGGAAGTGAGTTCCAGGTTTTAGCCGCCAGGTAGGAGAAGGATCTTCCTCCCATGGTGGTTTTGTTGATGCGAGGAACAGCAGCAAGGGCTTGGTTGGAAGATCGTAGCTGGCGGGAGGGGGTGTAGAAGGAAAGTCGTGTGTTGAGGCATTCGGGTCCAAGTTCGTAAAGTGCTTTGTGTGCGTGGGTTAGGAGGCGGAATGTTATCCTCTTATTGACGGGGAGCCAGTGGAGGTTTTTCAGGTGACCAGAAATGTGGTCTTTACGCGGGATGTCTAGTATGAGTCTGGCAGATGCGTTCTGGATGCGTTGGAGTTTTTTCTGAAGTTTTGCGGTGGTACCGGCGTATAGGGTGTTTCCGTAGTCCAGGCGGCTTGTAACCAGTGCATGGGTGACCTTTTTTATAGTTTCGGTGGGGATCCAGCGAAATGTTTTTTTGAGCATGCGAAGAATGTTGAAGCAAGATGATGAAACGGCGTTGACTTGTCTGGTCATCGAGAGTGAGGAGTCCAGGATGACGCCCAGGTTCCGTGCGTGGTCCGTCGGAATGGGTGCTTTTTCAAGGGCCTCTGGCCACCAAGAGTCGTCCCAGGCGGAGGGGGAGGTACCTAAGATAAGGACTTCTGTTTTGTCTGAATTCAGTTTCAGACGGCTGTGCTTCATCCACTCGGCTACTTCTTTCATTCCTTCATGTAGGTTGGTTTTGGCAGTGTTAGGGTCTTTTGTGAGTGAGAGGATTAGTTGAGTGTCATCAGCGTAGGAGATGATGTTGAGGTTGTGTTGGCGTGGGATGGCCGCGAGGGGGCTCATGTATACGTTGAAGAGGGTGGGGCTGAGTGAAGATCCTTGTGGCACGCCGCAAATGACTTCAGTGGCCTCTGACTTGAATGGTGGGAGGCGGACTCTCTGAGTTCTTCCGGCAAGGAACAAGATGATCCATTCCAGTGCTTTTCCTTGGATTCCGATGTTTCTGAGGCGTTGTATCAGGGTGCTATGACAGACTGTGTCGAAGGCTGCGGAGAGGTCGAGGAGGATGAGGGCGACTGTGTCTCCATTGTCCAGTAGAGTTCGAATGTCGTCTGTTGCTGCGATGAGTGCGGTCTCAGTGCTGTGTTTGGCTCGGAAGCCGGACTGTGAGGAGTCGAGGGATTTGTTGGTTTCGAGGAAGGCGGCGAGCTGGTTGTTGACAGCTTTCTCGATGACTTTGGCCAGGAATGGAAGGAGTGAGATGGGGCGGTAGTTTTTGAGTTCGGTGGGGTCAGCTGTGGGTTTTTTCAGAAAGGCGCTGAGTTCGGCGTGTTTCCAGCTTTCCGGGAAGGTGGCGGAGTTGAGGGAGCAGTTGATGACGTCTCGGAGGTGTGGTGCTATGATGGGGTCTGCTTTATTGAAGATGTGGTGAGGGCATTGGTCTGTGGGGGATCCTGAGTGGATGGAGTTCATCAGGCGGATGGTGTCCTCAGTGGAGATTGGGTTCCAGTCATTAAGGATGTTCAAGGGGGGTGAAGGTACGGCAGAAGGTTGGGTGGGTTGGTCTCCGGGTTGGTTGTCGAAGCTGTTGTGGATGTCTGCGATTTTGTCGTGGAAGAACGAAGCTAGGGAGTTGCAAAGGGTTTGAGAGGGAGTGATGTCGTTGGAGTTGGCAGTGGGGTTGGTAAACTCTTTGACGATGTTGAATAATTCCTTGCTGTTGTGGGCGTTGTTGTCTAGTCGGTCTTTGAATGCGGCTTTCTTGGCAGTCCGGATCAGTTGGTGGTGTATGCGGGTGGCGTTTTTGAAGGCGTCCCTGGTGCTGGTGTTTGGGTCTTTTTTCCAGGCCTTCTCAAGGGAGCAACAGAGTTTCTTGGATTTCTTAAGATCATCGTTGAACCAGGGGGCGTTTTTGCTGCCTAGTTTGATTTGACGTTTTTTCAAAGGTGCTAGGTTGTCGGCGCTGTTGGTTAGCCATTGAGTGAGGTTAATGGCTGCTTGGTTGGGGTTCGATGAGTGGGCAGGGGGGTTTGAAGAAGCGATGAGGAGATCTGGTCGATGGTGATTTTGTTCCAGTTTCTTCGCAGAGTAGGTTGAGGATGGTTGAGGGTTGTGGTCTTTTTGTAGACAAAGTGGACGCAGCTGTGGTCCGTCCAATGGAGAACAGTGGTGTGACTGAAGGAGATATGTTTGCTGGAGGTGAAGATAGGGTCGAGTGTGTGACCTGCGTAGTGTGTGGGGGTATTAACAAGTTGTTTGAGTCCGAGGTTGGCGAGATTGTCCAGAAGGGTGGTGGTGTTGCTGTCGTTGCTCTTTTCCAGGTGAAAATTGAGGTCTCCCAATAGAATGTAGTCCTCGGAGGGGAGGGCGGGTGGGGTGATAAAGTCAGTGATGTCTTCACTGAATTGTGCACGGGGTCCTGGTGGCCTGTAGATGAGGGTGGTCTTGGGGTCGGTGTGGATCTGGAAGTGAAGGTGTTTGGCGCTAGCGAGGTTGACGTCTGAGCTGGTTGAGATGCGGATGGAATTCTTATGGACGATAGCGATGCCTCCTCCTGTTTGGTAGGTGCGGTCTTTTCGAATGATCTTGTAGCCTTCCGGGATGGCAATGGTGATGTCTGGGGCTGAGGAGGCGTTCATCCATGTTTCAGTTTGGAAGGCGACGTCCGGAGAGATGGTGTCTAGTAGATTCCAAAGGTCGATGGCGTGTCTGTGGACCGAGCGGGTGTTGAACAGGATGCATTTTAGGTGGTTGGTGTCAGATCACTGTCTGGTGTTAGTGGATGAGGAGTTGGTCTTGGTGCCGTCATACTTGCAGGAGTTGCATGTGAAGGGTCCATGGGTGTGTCCAGGTGCGGCTTGGGCGCAGTTGGAGAGTCGGCCGGGGTTTAGGGCTAAGAGGGTGGAGGCGTCGTATGTAATGCGGGTGGGGTGGGTTGTACGGGGGCCAGGGGGTCTGGCGCTGGGGGCGGTCCAGGCACGGACGGGCATAGACGGGCTTACCTTTGGCGCACCTTCGGCGCGACTGGGGCGCATCCGCTGCGCGTGAACGCTGCGCGCATTTGCATCTGTCATATGTGGATGGTGGGAGGGGCGAGGGGCGAGGCAGGGACAGCTGTGAGGCCGAGGGCGGGGTGTAGGTCCGGGCAGGGAGGCACAACAATACACGTGAAGATGGCTGCTGGCAATAAAGCAAAGTAAACCAAACTGGATTGGGGCAATGCTCCGCTATGCGCTCAAGCGTTCTACAGAAATGCAATAAATTAAGGCACAATGCGGCGGTAAGCATACACAAATCAGCGTGTTCGGGTCAATTAATTAGCTAGTACGATTTGTCAGCGCGGGTAAATAGGAGCGTCAGAGTTCTATATAATGAGCAATGCGAGGAGGCTGCAATCAACTCAAAATCCAAGCAGCGTTACGATTACAAGAATCAAAGTAAAGAATTAGCAGCAATGCGGGGAGGCAGCAATCAGAGTCAATTTCAAGCGCTACGATACCACTGCAGTCGGGGTGAGGAGCTGCGTGGGGGAGCGACCTCCTCTGGAAGGATCAGGACGGTCATGTCAGTGCATGTCTGTGTGCCACAGGGCATGTCTGTGTGCCACATGGCACACAAGTCCGGAATTGGGGTGCTAGAGGGTGTCAAAGTGACACCCCCGCACCCTTGCAAAATTCGGAATTTACCGAATCGGTAAATACCGATTCGGTATTCCCCATTGATTCCTATGGGCTTCAAGGCCCATAGGCATCAATGGGGGATACCGATTCGGTGTTTACAGAATCGGTAAATACCGAATCTTACCGATTCGGTATTTACCGATTCTGAATTACCTACATTTCCCCCCCTCTAATTTACCACTTCTTAAATACCGAATCGGTATGATTCGGTATTTTAGAAGTGGTAAATTAGAAATACCTACATCGGGCCCAATGTGTTCTCCCATGCTGCCATTACAAGGCCTCTTAGATATCCCAGTCACGCAAGAGGGGAGATGTTGACAAATGCTCCGCAAATTCAAAGCTCAGACCTGGGGGCACCGTATGAAGAGAGGACTTTAGGCACCCGAGAATTTTTTTTTAAAGATTGTCAGCCTACCTCCATGGAACTCTTTATGTATGTAAGGCTTCAGCATGATGTCAGGACCGCCACCCCCGTGTTTCCAGCCGCACCCCCAACTCTGGCTCCATGGCATGCCTTACTCCAAAGATCCACTCCTGCACATGTTGTATCCCTGCTGTATCGGACCACCCAGACAGATAGCTCACAAATTACCCAGACAGCGCGATCTCGGTGGGAAGAGGACCTGGAAACTCCGCTTAGTGACGATCATTGGATATTCTGCTGTCAGCAAACGGGGCGGGTATCGGCCAGTAGTAGACTGCGCATTGTGTACTTTAAATACCTCCACCGCCTCTATTATACTCCTGCAAAATTACTCCGCTTACAACTAAGGAAGAACGATAACTGCCACAGATATGGGAAGGAGGGAGCCAACTTTTTACATTTAGCCTGGGAATGTGCCCCCATTAAGAAATACTGGGATACGGTACTTGAAGCCCTGAGTCAGATGAAGGGGAACCATATAACTAACACCCTGCCCATCACTCTATTGGGATACACAAAGGACCTTGAAATTCAATCAAAAGATACGTTTCGCTAGGTTTACATCTAGCTAAACGCAGGGTGGCCTGCAGGTGGGGAAGGGGATGGGCACCCAAATTTAAGGATTGGCTAAATGACCTTATATTTTGCTAGGAACATATGCAGAATTGATGCCGCCTACGTCCTTACCTTGGAACATTTGGGAACCCTTGCGAACATACTTGCAGGCCCGAGGCGGCGGAGATAGTAGAGAGAAATACTGAAAACCCATAGGTCACGCAATAAGGAACCAGAGTGGACAATGAGACGGGCGGAGGGTAAACGTGAGGAATGTACAGAGTGCAATTGAGAATGTACGTGTGATTCATATAAGATGTAAGTAGTAGCTAAGCTAATGCAAATGCACACAGGGCTTGTAATCTGTTGTAGATATCATGATTTTTCAACAATGCTGAGATTGTGTCATGATGTAAGACTTGATTATGGAAGCCTGTTTATGTTACTTTACTGCTGAAAACCAATATAAAAGATTTAAAAAAGAAAAAAGATAATAATAGGCTACAAAATTAAAATGCCTGTGTGATCTACTCACGGAGCCTCTGCAAGTTACCGGTAGCTCGCGATCGACCAGTTGGAGACCCCTGTCTTAAACAATGGCTCATAGAAATATCACCAACACGTTTTCAGCTAAACTTCCAGTGGAAGTCCTTGGAAATTATACTTTGGGTACATCACGGAAGCCTCATTTACAATTCTAACTAATGTTGCACATCGCTATTACATGGCAAGTAAGCAGGAGAAATTAAACAGAGCACTAAAACCAACATCCATTTTATAATAATGGTATTTTACATGAAAATGTAACATAACTATTCATAACATTAGTTACGCTTCTAAATGACCTAAATAATTTATTTCATGTGCAATTTCATCAGTTTATCAGTACAACTATATGCATGATTAAAAATCGTACATTTCAAAAATCATTTTCACACGATTTTTGTGCTTTTGGCATATTTTGATAAATGCTTTAACAGTAGTTCTCTTGTATCCAGTTATGGATGGTTTTAAGTTCAGTCAATATTGTGATAGCCAGCATTTCAGCGCTCTATGATTCTGTGTAGCACTGAAATTCAAATTACTGTAGTCAGATCACATTGGCTACTTTATTCAGGTAAATATTCAAGGAGAGCTGTGAAAAAGAAGCAGCTAAAGGTATGAATAGTCTTATTTTATTTATTTATTTATTTGAAAGGTTTTGTATAGCGCTGGCTAGACCCGGAAGTATCAGAGTGCTTTACATGAGTATCAGGCCAGAGTTGCAGGTTACATCATTACAAGATTACACAGTTTCAGAGCATAGTTACATGTTAGGTCGAGAAAAACAATAAGGTCATACAGGGGAAGGAGACAAAGAAAGAAGGAGGGAAAGAGGTAGGGGAGGGAGAGAGCCAGAGTATGAAAGAGGAGGGGAGGGTGATGGGGGCACAAATCGGTGGACGAGTAAAAGCTGCTTCCAAATTTCCAGTAAGCTGTGATCCCAGGGGAAGTGGAATTATTCCCTCATCTCCATTGATGAGGCTCCCTTGACGCAGTGGACTCTCTCAGAGGGGTCTCTGAGACTCTAAGGGCTAACTACTGAATCCTTCCCATGGAGTGCTTAGTCTTCTGTCTTCGACTATTAAACTTAGAAACTGATTTAGATATTGGCTGATCTGGTCCCGCTGTCACTTTTTCAACAGTTTCACCGCCCTTGTACTTGGTGGTTCACCTGCTCGATTTAGATGTCGGTGCATCCATTGCTAAAATACCGTCTAAGTGCTGCTGACTCCACCAGGTTTTCACTCGCCTATCAGCATTGCCAAAGGCAAAAGCAGATGTCAGAGGGCGTCTAGCCAGGATGACCGCCAGCCTAATCACAATGTGCCTTTCCGTCAGGACAACTGTGGAGGGAATGCCTCCATACTTGAATTGGCTAATTAAAAATGTTTTAGTAAAAACTGACCTTGTTTACTGTTTATTGTTTCCCACATCCGTTTCCATCTTGAATCCCATTGTCCAGGTCTGTCTTTTGCTGCTACAACTTGACCACAAAGTTAATCAACACCGTTGTCGCCAGGATCAAAGGTACAGTTTTTACACCTCTTACTATGAATCATGTGTTAGCATTTCCTTTAGCCCTGTGTATTTTTACATTGCCCTTGCATACAATTTTATTCTTAAGGATAATGCAGTAATGTTCATTTTACAACATGTCATTGTAAAATGAACATACCGGTATTGCAATGTTTTTTTATTGTTGTGGTGGTTGTGGGTGTTGTATTTGTGATTCATGTGGGTGTACATTCAATAGTGCATGTATGTTGTATGTCTGCTATGCTATATGTACGAAAATGGGCATGACACATTACCTATATATATTTTTAAACCAAACACAACCTATATGTGTAGTGACACATTATAAAAGTGGTACTCAGCAATCTCCACTCCACCAGGGACTCACTCCGTCAGGAAACAGCTGCTAGGACAACACCAGTACAACTGGGAAATCTAAATCGATTCAGCGCAACGGAGTACTGTTAGCGATGGAGTCTACCGCAGCCACGGAGGTGCGCCGCTTATGCAACAGTAGAAAGTCTGTTGATGAGAACAGCGATTCAGCCAGCACACATCTAAATACGGCGGGCAGCACTCCGTCGGCCCGACGGAGAACTTGTAAAGGCGACCACAGAGGGACAACGGGGATTATGCCAAGAGCTAAATCATGCCCTTAGTTCTGCTGAAGGTTTTCTACTGACTCTGATTGAGGCCAGAGCTGCAGAAGTGGCATTAACAAGTTACTGCCCATGTTATAGTTGTGAGACTATTGAAGCACATCAAAGTTGCACTATTTGATTTCTTTAACTCTGTTACACAGTTTACATATTCATTGGGAGACAATATTGAATATTACTTTATGTCTGGTATTTGTGCCCCCTACATCATAATAGCCAGTCAGGTACTCCAAACCTGGGAGATGTGTAAGAAGATAATTAGCTTCATTGCAAAAATTGTGGATTTCTTTGACATGTGAATTGCTAATTGGAATGAATATAAGCAAATTTGGGCCTGTCTACAAGTCGCAAATGTACTACTGAATAGCAAGCTAAGAACATCAAGATAAAAGAAAATCGCAGACAAAATATCGAATATCAAAATAACAAAAGGTATGTGCATATAGAAGCAGTACTAGTATCCCTAATCTACGTACCATGAAGATATATTTGTTGTCAAGGTACATATATGGGGAGTTAGATATAGAAAATCTATACTTACCTTTCAATATTGTGAATTTGATATTTTGTCTTTGATGTTTGTGTACCTCAATATTCTATCTTCGGTATTCATGGGACATATCCAAGTCGCTAATCATCTTTTTAAAACAGTGTTGCACAATGAGAATCACAAATAGCTACTTGTCCCAGCGACAAACTCTGATGACATTGTGCACAGTAGGACATTTGCAGCATTGAAGATAGGCTGTACTGTTGCTGAGAGCTCCGAATGCTACGAACACTGGGTAAAAGCGTAGCAGGACAAGCCAGGATACTGCAAGATGAAGTTTTATCTCAATTAACTGGATGCCCCTGTAAAGGACCTGACGCAGAAACCAAACAATAACAAATTAGGCAGAGGATCTAATGACACCCCAAAGTTGTGCGGAACACACTTCATATTGTAAGGGAACTCAGGAAATGCAAGTATAATATGCAAAGGAGAGCTTGCCATAGTGTCTATAATAGGCATCTGAGACAAGAATATTGCCTAGGTAGGTGTGTGTGGAATTCATGTAATTTCCTTTTGCGTAATTGTTGGACCTGGCCCTCTCTGCAGGGTCACCCCCAAACTTTTTGCTTTTACCCCTCCTGTTTTCTGAATTTGTTTTTGATGGCATTAGGACTCTGTGCACTCTACTAGTGCTAATGGGCTTGTGCTCTCCTGCAAAATATATTGACAACAACAAGGGACCCCAATTCAGTCAGCAGGGGACCTCGGGGAACATAATTCTTCAAACAACAGTAGTCCCATGTATTCCATAACATAAGAAGCAATAAATATAGACAAAGTCCTACCTCTCCCATAGGATAACATTGGGTTACATTAGTACAGTGCTAAATATTAATTGGGAGCAGGTACAAATGTGGGCTCAAATGGATTGCACACGACAATCCTCTTTAATGGTAAAGTCGGACTTTATAGTACAATTTTGAAAATGCCAGTTTTAGAAGGTTGGCATTTTCCTGAACAATAGGGCACTATGTGTGGGCAGGATGGTTGAGGCAGAGCTGTTCCCTGTCCCATTTACATTTCAAAGGGCTTGCCTCCAGCACACTCAAAGGAACCTGACTCTAGTCTTTTGTCGTCTCAGACTTCTTGGAGCCTTGGCAGGAGAAGGGAAAATATTTACAGAACCAGATTTGAGGGTTGCCTAGACATTCCCCCACTTCAAAAGATGGCACCAGGTGCCTCCTGAGCCGCTCTTCAGTACACTCCGGGACCTGCGGACATTACAGTGTGATATGTTCCCCAGGAGGCTGCATTGCTGCTTGATGCTTGCCTGCTCCCCAGTAGACTGCCATTTAGCTTGAGGACTGCCTTGTTTTTTCAGATTACTGCCCTGCTGCTTGAGGCTTGCCTTGTTCCAGATGACTGCTGTGCTGCTTAACCTCTTTGAAAAACACAGTTGATGGACAGCCTTCATCAGCCTGGATAGCTTGACTCCAGTGGTGTGGAGAGCCTGGGACTCACGTCTGAGTATACCCAGCACACTCGGGGTGAAAATTGCAAAAAACACAGTTGATGGACAGAATGTAGAACAATGTCATACATTCACCCCAGTACAAGGATCTGGGCCTAAATCCATCGTTTTTCTGCCCTCCACACCACCCTGGGTTAGACACTGGCTATATGCAAATCAGCTCTGACCCTGTGCCTCATGGGAACAGTCCAGTCCGAACTACCAAGCCATGTCCTTCCCAGACTGGAATCAAGCATCAGACGTGAGTCCCAGGCTCTCCACACCACTGGAGTAAAGCTATCGAGGCTGATGAAGGCCGATAGCCAGAAACCGGTCCTTGGATGCTTGATTCCGGTCTGGGAAAGACATGGCTTGGTAGTTCGGACTGGACTGTTCCCATGAGGCACAGGGTCAGAGCTGATTTGCATATAGCCAGTGTCTAACCCAGGGTGGTGTGGAGTGCAAAAAAACGATGGATTTAGGCCCAGATCCTTGTACTGGGGTGAATGTATGACATTGTTCTACATTCTGTCCATCAACTGTGTTTTTTGCAATTTTCACCCCGAGTGTGCTGGGTATACTCAGACGTGAGTCCCAGGCTCTCCACACCACTGGAGTCAAGCTATCCAGGCTGATGAAGGCTGATAGCCAGAAACCGGACTTTGGATGCTTGATTCCGGTCTGGGAAAGACATGGCTTGGTAGTTCGGACTGGACTGTTCCCATGAGGCACAGGGTCATAGCTGATTTGCATATAGCCAGTGTCTAACCCAGGGTGGTGTGGAGTGCAAAAAAACGATGGATTTAGGCCCAGATCCTTGTACTGGGGTGAATGTATGACATTGTTCTACATTCTGTCCATCAACTGTGTTTTTTGCAATTTTCGCCCCGAGTGTGCTGGGTATACTCAGACGTGAGTCCAAGGCTCTCCACACCACTGGAGTCAAGCTATCCAGGCTGATGAAGGCTGATAGCCAGAAACCGGTCCTTGGATGCTTGATTCCGGTCTGGGAAAGTCATGGCTTGGTAGTTCAGACTGGACTGTTCCCATGAGGCACAGGGTCAGAGCTGATTTGCATATAGCCAGTGTCTAACCCAGGGTGGTGTGGAGTGCAAAACAACGATGGATTTAGGCCCAGATCCTTGTACTGGGGTGAATGTATGACATTGTTCTACATTCTGTCCATCAACTGTGTTTTTTGCAATTTTCACCCCGAGTGTCCTGGATCTGGGCCTAAATCCATCGTTTTTTTGCACTCCACACCACCCTGGGTTAGACACTGGCTATATGCAAATCAGCTCTGACCCTGTGCCTCATGGGAACAGTCCAGTCCCAACTACCAAGCCATGTCTTTCCCAGACCGGAATCAAGCATCCAAGGACCGGTTTCTGGCTATCAGCCTTCATCAGCCTGGATAGCTTGACTCCAGTGGTGTGGAGAGCCTGGGACTCATGTCTGAGTATACCCAGGACACTCGGGGTGAAAATTGCAAAAAACACAGTTGATGGACAGAATGTAGAACAATGTCATACATTCACCCCAGTACAAGGATCTGGGCCTAAATCCATCGTTTTTTTGCACTCCACACCACCCTGGGTTAGACACTGGCTATATGCAAATCAGCTCTGACCCTGTGCCTCATGGGAACAGTCCAGTCCGAACTACCAAGCCATGTCTTTCCCAGACTGGAATCAAGCATCCAAGGACCGGTTTCTGGCTATCAGCCTTCATCAGCCTGGATAGCTTGACTCCAGTGGTGTGGAGAGCCTGGGACTCACGTCTGAGTATACCCAGCACACTCGGGGTGAAAATTGCAAAAAACACAGTTGATGGACAGAATGTAGAACAATGTCATACATTTACCCCAGTACAAGGATCTGGGCCTAAATCCATCGTTTTTGTTGCACTCCACACCACCCTGCGTTAGACACTGGCTATATGCAAATCAGCTCTGACCCTGTGCCTCATGGGAACAGTCCAGTCCACTTCGAGGCTCATGACGAGCTGAGCTCATCATGAGCCACGCCGCTCCGGTGCTCATGACGAGCTCAGCTCGTCATGAGCCGTGGAACGCTCGCATGCAGGGATAATTCCCCTGCTGTGCTGAGCGTTCCACAGGAGGTAATACACCTGTGACGAGCTGAGCTCGTCATGAGCACAGGAGCGCCGTGCCTCATGACGAGCTGAGCTCGTCATGAGCATGGGGGCGCTGTGCGCCCCCCTCACCCCCAGCACAGCGGGGGATTTACCCCCGCAGCGAAGGGGCTAAAGCTTGCCCTGCTCTCTACGAAGGCAAACTAGACCTGCTCCCTTGAACCCAGAGTCCCTGAGTGACTCCAAGGGTCAGTTCACTGATCTCCTGTTCTAAGCTACAGGGGCACAACAATCTCCAAAGGTCTCCCTGTGACTACCCAGCAAACCTTCCACAACCTGGACCTGCCTGAGCCCTGCTGGCCTCTGCTGCAGTGAGACCCTGGCCCCAAGGGGTGCCTCCCCAGGCCCTGCACTCTTGTCTGTCTTCAGAATGCACCCACCTACAAGAATAAATCCGAAAGTTCTGGACTCCTCATGCCGGACTTTGAGAAGGTAACTTTTTCAGCTAGACTGACCTGGTCCCTGTATCTAGCCTGTGCTTCATCGTGGTCAGCCTGAATTTATGACTTTCTAGTCTAGCATGACCAGATGACTGCAAGTAGCGCTTTGTGGTTTCAGGCACCATATTTACCTAAATATTTTTTAATTGTATACCTCCAGTTATATTGATCGGATTTTTGATGTTTTGGTCTCATTCTACTTATTAAAATTGTCTCTATTTTTCGAAATTGGTTTGGGATTTTCCTGTGTTGTGTTTTACTTTAATCTGTGTGTGCTTCATAAATACTTTACATGTTGCCTCTATGTTAAGCTTGAATGTTTTTTGCCAAGTTAGCAGAGGGTTAAGCACAGGTTAATTTTGTGACTTTTGAGGTTTACCCTAACAAAGATTGTGGTTGTTTCCGGAGTGGGCCTTCAAAGCCTCTCAACCAATGACCTAGTTTTTCACAGTAATTATGTGAAAGTTTGAAAAAAACGACGTGAAATTACGTGCAAAATATTTGAAATGCAACTCTGAAGTGCCGTGAACAGTAACTTTTTTGTTCGCTCATATTGTCCCCACAATAGGAATTTTACCTGAACAGACCTGATTTGGACGAAAGACGTAATATCAGGAGTGTTTTTTAACCAAGCGGAACCTCAAATACCGGAAATTGCACAAGATAATGCCAATGTAATGAAAATTTCACCCAGGTCTTTTCCCAGCATCAAACCTGCTCCAGCACAAGGAGCAGATAATTGAGAACACCCTGGCACCCGAGGCAATACAAAAGTGTAACACAGAGACAAATCAGCAGAGAGCCCAGCACCCCACTCCCATGCAGTAAACAAGCTTTTACAATGCAATAGTCTCAGCATCATTAAAGGTAGAGCTTTTGGCACTGCTTATGACATTTTTTTTTTTAAATCATCAATAAATGGCATTGTCATTTACATTGCCAATAGCTTAATCGTTAAATAAATGGCGTTGTCATTTACAATGCCAATAGCTACACCCTACACGGAGCCACCCTCACACAGACAGAGCCACCCACACATAGAGCCACCTACAAAACAAATAAATGGCATTGTCATTTACATTGCCAATAGCACATGAATAGGTTTCAAAATAACTTCTAAAAATTTATCAAGTGCAATGCATGGGATTCCTTTCATTTCATCACATTTTTCTTTCATATAGATCATATATTGGAGTGTGAATTAAACTGGAGGTATAACAAATTAAAAAGTGCAGGTATCATAGAGAAGGAAAGAGGAGTTGATCAGGTCCATCACCTTCTAACCTAAAAGTACTCAAGTAATAGGGACTGTGGTTTGATTAGCACACTAATCAGATGCTGGTCTCACTGTAAACAATTCAGTTAACCTGGCAGTAGCCTGACTGTGGGTGACCCCTTGGCTGTACGTGGAATCACTGAATCTACATTCCAACATTGGTCATGGATTCCAAAAAGCTGTTTAAAGTGTGGCAGACAATTGTTTGGCTGCTTTATAAGCAAAGAGGCAAAAACAACGCGGAATACATTTGAGATCTGAAGACTACAGATAACCATTCAAAACAATCCAATACATCTAAACTGTACATTAGGTGGTTTCTCTTCAGAAACCAATAGGAAGGTTAAAACATAGATATATCTGTGTTTAATGTGCGTAAGCAAAAGCAGACCCAAAGAAAAAAGTTTTCAATCAACCACATCTGCATTAAATACATCCGATGGTAGTATACTTAATCCCCACATACTACTTCTGAGGCCTCCGTTGCAATGAAACAATCTCTGTGGAATTGCAAGCAGAACTTAAAAAGTAACATCAAAACTTACATTATAAAAGCAATTTTGAATAGTACGAAGCCCTCTAAAGAAATTAGATATTTTTTCGGAAGTGAAGCACCACATTTATTTCGCCGGCTTTGTACTGTGCATTTATGGCATCACTTTTTTATGTTTTAAGGTCGAAGCACAACTTTTAAAGGCAGGTTGCTGGTGCCACCTATAGGCATGCTTCATGGCACAAATTCTTGCAACAGGACTCCGAAAACAGTTGCACTACATGTAGCCCACAAGGCGTCAGGAAGTCTCTCAAAAATTAACAGGCAGGTGTCATTACCTCTTCCTGAACTGGAAAACCGTGCAAGGAACACAGACTGGGTTTGTTTTTGTAACAAAAGCGCATGACAAGTCAGGTCATAAAAACATTTTCATTCTTAGAATACATGTTTAAATACATTACATTAAAGACGACAAAAATTAAAAGTTACTGAATTAAAGGGTCCTTACACTGATGACACAGAGGAGAAACGTAACATTTCGCACACCTAATGACAGTGAGCTGAAGGATCCCACAATTGAATCGTAATACACAGATCGTAAACATCAGGGCATGAATATATGGGGATAATAGTCATTTATAATTACACAGTAGTGAAATTACAATTCTTTGAAGTATACTAGATGAAAAAAATATTCACCACTACCTTTTTGTCACAATTAGGACGACAGACCTAATATAAAGCACTGCAGACCAGCACACAACAATCTGCATGCCAGAAAAACACATGCACTGTCCATACAAAAACATAATCAGTCTTCCATGTCACATGATTTAACGAAACAGGTCTTCCAGGGTAACGCTATCCACTTCCCATCTTCTTGTCCCAGATTAACTATCTGAAGGACTTAATTTCACACACACAATACTCGCGGGGGTGGTGGGGGGAGGAGGAGACTCGCGCGGTGGGGTTAAAAAAAATACATTTAAAGAAAACTTACCTGACTGCCCGTGTGCGCACCAGAGCAGAGGAAGCGGCTCTTGTTTTCGTCGTCAACCGAGGGGACAGAGATCGTATCTGGCATCTGCACGCTGGGGAGCAGCGGGGAGAGCACGGGAGCGGGCACCAGCACGGGTCCCCAGACTGGCTGCTAGAGATACAGCCTTCAAACAACAGTGGTCCCGTACGTATTCAAATGTAGAACCAATAAATATAGACGGAATCAAATCTATATTTTAGAATGACATGTCCAGCCGGACAGAGGTCATTCGAGTTTTACTCAATAAACAATTTTTCTGAATACCATAAGGATACCTTCCACAAAAGCACCGTGTGGTACACAAGCCTGTGCCCAACACTTAGCGGGGTGTTTACAGTTGGTGGAAAGTTAGACAGGTTTTTAAGGCAAAACAAGCGTTGTTCTGTTCAAATACTGATTATACAGAAAATGACAAACAGCACCATTACAACAGTTTAGTAATCAAAATTGTGTATAGGGTGCTTAAGCAAGTCGACGGCGTTTCGGTCCCCCTAAACAATAACGGGGACCATCATCAGGACAAAACATATATTGCCTTTTATCGCTAAAACCTCAAAATGCCTGAAAGGAAAAGAAGGAAAAATACATACTTTAAAAACAGAGCACTAATTATTTTGCAAAAGTGACTCTCTGTGCAGTGTGCATTCAGACGTTACCGTGGTGGAGGTGTTTGCAAGGTTTCCACGAGAGGCCAGTGAAGAGGTGGAATTTAACTAGGTTGAGTAAGGATTCAATTGCACGAAGCCGGAGTGAGCCAGGGCTAGTGGGCGTTCTGAGTCTTGACAACGGGTGTGATGAAGTTTTCGGTACACAAGCTAATACTCGAAGTGGGTTTGGTGATAGCTAGTGCCTAATGCGATGGTGCACATTCAAGGCGGCGATAGGTGGGATGGATTGAATAACGTGCCTATATCGCGAATGGTCGTTGAGTTCTTGAACTCAGTAAGCTTACCGAGGTGACATAAGAATAGTATCTGTAAGAAGTTGGCCCGATATGCAGTGTTCACTATTCTAGCGACCACTATGCATCGGTCCAAACGACCCTTATGGTGATTGGTTGTAAGTCAACCTTAGACCAGCTATCCTAGTAGCGTGGATACGAGCAGTCTTCGGGCTAAACTCTAGAGGGCGTGTTAAGACAGCTGTTATACCATCACATACCCCTTGAACACCAAGTGAAAGGACACCACACAAGTGTTATGAAAATAAACTGTGTATTTATTAGAATCACAACAGCCCTGTACTCTTTATGAGGACAGGGTACTAAGCACACAACGAAACTCTTAGGAAAATACTTCAAGTGCACAATCAATACAAGTGCCCGAGGGCACGGAAAGTTTAGTGGTCTCGGGTGGACCCGATAAGGCAAGTCGGAAGCGAGGGACTCGGGACCCTTAAGTAAGGAGGCTATGCGGGCACCGAAATGCCGAAGTTACCTAGCCACAAGGGCTGCGGCTGCACAAGTCTTACAGGCGTCGGGGGGTCTTCGCTGACGAGCCAGGAGCCGGAAGGAAGGAGTTGCTGGCCGGCGACCAGTGGAGAATAGTTCGTAGAGATCCAAGCCTGGATCAGAGATAGATGACACCTGAAAGCAGAGGGGACCAAGTTCGTACTACTAGCCAGTAGTCAGAGGGTACCAGGAGGGCACCGGATGATCGTCACCTCGACTAGGTGAGTGGGCGACGCTAGGCTCTGCAGTCTCACGGACCAGGAGGCGTTGTCGGCGACCAGGATGAAGGTGCGAGCTGTCCCACGAAGGTTGATGCTGTCGGCGTTGCTGGGCCCAGGATTGGGGCAACAAGCCTTGGCAGATTTCAGGGCCACATGGTGGGCCTAAAATGGCGTCTTGAGTGGACCAGGAGGGTCCGGGGTGCTCCTCTCGCAGAAGGGAGCAAAGGCTAGTCTGGAGCAACCAGACCAGCAACGTTGGTTGTCGTTTGTCGTCAAAGAGTCACAAGCCTGCGGCTAGTGATCGGACAACGTGCTGAACAGCAAAGCAGAAGGGCCCCACGCAGATCGTGGAGATGCTGGGAGACTGCACTTCGGTGCTGGAGCTGCTCAGGGTCGGGGCTTCTCGGACCCCAGAGCACTCACCAGAGGATTCCTTCGGTGGTTGTGCTGGTTAAGAAAGCGTGCCGGTTTTGATGATGGCCGGTCCCTCGAGGTCTCGTCGCACCCACAGATCTCAGCTGAGCTGACGATGTGGGTAGAGGTCAGAGGTGCCAGGGAAGCCGGTTCTCGTCGAGCTGGGTTGTCGGATTCCTGAGGAAGGACTTGCAGCAAACCGCAAAGTTCTTAGATGGTGCCTGCGGATGCAGGGTGACTACTCCTTAGCCACAAGGGAGAAGTCTTGAGAAGTCTTGAATGTCCTTTCGAAGAAAGTAGTTCTTGATTCAAAGATGATCTAATTTGGAAGGGTCCCCGCTCCGGCCTTTATCCTAAAGAAAGGGGCGGGTACATGACTAGGTCCTGCCCTAGGGGTGGGACCAGGAAGGGGGGTAGTTACATCCCTCTCCCCTGCCGGACTTTCCCCAGGTCAGGGGCTGCGCGCCCCTGGAACTGGTTCTAGCCGGCAGATGCGTAGTGAGCACCGGGGTGCCACTCCGCAGTCACCTTCTTGTAAAGCCCTGCCTACCCAGGATACACAAAACCCTGTCTGGGATGGTGCGAACACCGCCCCGTACAGGAAACCCTTTGTCCAAGCTCTCCTCGCTGGAAGGACTCCCAGCAGCAGGAGGTCAGACTCGTGTCTGTGGTGGCAGCGTCCATTTTGTGGAGCTGAGGCTTCAGTTAACTTTAACCGGGGTTCACAGTTACGTACATGTCGTGTCCCTCTAGAAGGGCGGAATGCTAACCTCGTCGCCAGCATTGGTGAGGGGGCAGCATCCCGATTCGTATGACACCTTACTCGACATGTCTTGATAACGCGATACCGAAGTTACCGATATGGTACGCGTTATCATGAAACAGCCATTGGGTCTTGGTTCCGCAAGCTGCAACCGGGCTCGGCTCGCGCCAGAGCCAAATTCACACGGTTCCACGCACTCTGCCTTCAGGATTGTCAAGGCCTGCCATAGGAGTGACTGATAGGAACTCGGGTGTCCATTTTAGGGTTAGATATAGGGATACTATACCTACAGCAACGAGCGAGTACGCCACGTTGCCCCAGCTGTCGCGCAGCCAGTTGTGTCAGATTTAGATGGCCATCCAGGGGTGGCATAATACATGCTTCAGCCCCTGGTAGGCCCTGGGTACACCGATGCCCTGAGTTACAGGGTCTGACAAGGTGGCCCAGTTCCAATTGGGTAATGCACCTAAGGTACACACATCAATTTAGTGAGAGAACAGCAAGGCTGTGGGTCTGATTAGCAGGCCCACAGCCCGAGAAAGTCGTAAACCAGTGAAACAAAAGCAAAAAGTCTGGGTGATCATAGGATTGCAGACCCTACTCTCCTACATGACCCCCCCCCCCAAACGTTGGGACAATAAACTAACCTTGACCAGGTGAGTCTTCTTGTTCTAAGTGGAAATACCTGGAGAGCCCATATGCATTGCCATGATCAGTGCCAGGTCTATGCTCCACTGTGAAGTCCATCCCCTGTAGGGAAATGGACCACCTAAGCAGTTTGGGGTTTTCACCCTTCATCTGATTTAGCCATAGGAGGGGCTTATGGTCGGTCTGAATCTTGAAATGAGTGCCAAACAAGTATGGCCTCAGTTTCTTCAGGGCCCACACCACAGCGAAGGCCTCCCTCTCTATAGCTGACCAATTTTTCTCTCTGGGGGTCAGCCATCTGCTTATAAAAGCAATGGGCTGGTCATTACCATCAAAATTCAGTTGAGATAGAACAGCTCCCACACCCAACTCAGAAGCATCTGTTTGGACAATGAATGGTTTGGAGTAGTCTGGACTCTTGAGGATAGGAGCCGTGCACATGGCCTGTTTTAGGTCATCGAATGCTTTTTGACAGCTCGCTGTCCACTGAACCTTTTTTGGCATTTTCTTACTTGTCAGTTCATTAAGCGGAGTCACAATCGACCCGTAATTTCTGACGAACTTTCGGTAGTAACCAGTCAGGCCCAAGAAAGCTCGAACCTGAGTCTGGGTGGTTGGAGGAGCCCAGTCCCTGATTGACTGTATTTTGCTCTCCAGGGGTTGAACTTGGCCTCCACCGACAAGGTGGCCCAAGTATACAACCTGTGTCTGCCCTATCTGGCACTTGGTAGCCTTGATAGTGAGACCTGCTGCTTGCAGAGCCTCTAACACTTTCCGCAGGTGGACCAGGTGATCCTCCCAGGTGGAGCTAAAGACAGCAATATCGTCAAGATACGCTGCACAGAAGTCATCCAGCCCAGTGAGAACGTGATTCACCAACCGTTGGAAGGTGGCAGGTGCATTTTTCAAACCAAAGGGCATCACCACGAACTGGTAATGCCCACCAGGGGTAGAAAATGATGTCTTAGGCTTGGCGTCCTCAGCTAACCTGATTTGCCAATACCCAGCTGTCAGGTCAAACGTACTTAAGTAGTTGGCAGAAGCCAATCTATCTATAAGCTCATCTGCCCTTGGTATTGGGTGGGCGCCAGTCTTAGTGACTGCATTGAGACCCCTGTAGTCTACGCAGAACCTCATCTCTTTCTTACCACCCGGGGTGTGAGGTTTCGGCACTAGAACTACGGGACTAGCCCAAGGGCTATCCGAGGGTTCAATGACTCCCAACTCCAACATTTTCTGCACTTCAGTTTTGATGCAGTCTCTAACGTGATCGGGCTGCCTGTAGATTTTACTCTTGACGGGCAAGCTGTCACCAGTGTCAACCTCATGGGTACACCAATTGGTCTGACTGGGTGTTAGAGAGAACATATGCCGGAAGGATTGAAGAACCTGTTTACAATCCTCCTGTTGATGTTCGGAGAGGCTGCCACAAAAGACAACACGTCTACCGATCCATCGTCAGGATTCTGAGTGAGCAGGTCTGGGAGAGGGTCACTCTCTTCCTCCTGTCCCTCATCTATGGCCATGAGCAAGCTCATGTCCTTCCTGTCGACATATGCTTTGAGCCTGTTGACATGGAGCACCCTGTGGGGGCTCCGGGGAGTTTCAAGGTCTACCAGGTAGGTGACCTCTCCCTTTTTCTCCAGGATGGTGTAGGGCCCGGACCATTTGTCCTTGAGTGCTGCTGGGGCCACCGGCTCCAACACCCACACCTTCTGTCCGGGCTTATAAACAGTCAAGACAGCCTTTTGGTCATGCCAAGCTTTTTGGAGTTCTTGGCTGGCCTTAAGGTTTTCGGATGCCTTCTCCATGTACTGAGCCATCTGGGAGCGGAGGCCAAGCACATAGTCCACTATGCTGGTTGCAGGCTTTTTGAGAGGTCTCTCCCATCCTTCCTTCACCAAACACAGGGGTCCTCTTACAGGATGTCCGTACAAAAGTTCAAAAGGGCTGTAGCCAACCCCCTTCTGTGGGACTTCTCTATAAGCGAACAAAAGGCAGGGAATCAGGATGTCCCATCTACGCCGGAGCTTTTCAGGTAGTCCATGAATCATCCCTTTCAGGGTCCTGAACCACTCAACAAGCCCATTGCATTGTGGATGATAGGGTGTAGTGAAGTTGTAGTTGACACCACATTCCTTCCACATAGCAGTCAAGTAGCTCGACATGAAGTTCGCACCTCTGTCAGAGACGACCTCCTTAGGGAAGCCCACTCTGGAGAATACTCCAACTAGGGCTCTTGCCACCACAGGGGCTGTAGTGGTCCTAAGGGGAATAGCTTCAGGATACCTGGTGGCATGATCCACTACCACCAGTATAAACTTGTGCCCTGATGCTGTTGGGGGTTCCATTGGACCGACAATGTCAATCCCCACACGTTCAAAGGGCACCCCCACCACAGGCATTGGTATAAGGGGGGCCTTTGTCGTGCCACCTGACTTACCACTGGCTTGGCAAGTGACACAGGAGCGACAAAACTCCTTGGTATCTTCGTTCATGTGAGGCCAGTGAAAGTGCGAGACAAGCCTGTCCCACGTCTTCGTCTGGCCTAAGTGTCCTGCTAAGGGAATCTCGTGGGCCAAGGTAAGAAGGAAACCACGCTGAGACAAGGGGATAACCAGCCTCCTGGTCATGCCAGGCTTGGGGTCTCTTGCCTCAGTGTACAGGAGTCCATCCTCCCAGTATACCTTGTGGGTACCTGTGGCGTTCCCAGCAGCCTCAGCAGCAGCCTGCTGTCTGAGGGGTTCAAGGGAAGGGCAGTCTAACTGATCCTTCCCCAGGTCTTCTCGTGTGGGTCCCCCTGAGCCCAGAAACTCAACTTGATCAAGTTCGAGTTCTTTAGGTTCAGTTTCCCGCAATTCCTGGAGGTCAGCCTCCTCTGAGACCTGATCCTCGACCTGGGGCAAGGGGGAAGGCGCTGCCTTAACCCGACTGCTCTTCTTCTTGGAAGGTGTCTGGTCCATTGTTCCAGGATCCAGCACCTGTTCAGTGGGGCATCGTCTGACCTGTGACCTAGTCACAGCAAGCACATGTGCTGGAAAGCCTAACATCTCCATGTGAGTCCAGTGCTCCACTTCTGACCATTGCGATGACTCCAAATCATTGCCCAACAAACAATCCACTGGGAGGTCTGAACTAACAACAACCTTCTTCTGGCCATTTACCCCTCCCCAGGAGAAAGCAACAATTGCCATACTATGACTGGTAGTGACGTTGCTGGCATTGGTCACCAGGAAATCTGTACCTGGCATGATCTGTCCAGGGTCCACAAAGTTAGGCGTCACCATGGTGACACTGGCACAAGTGTCCCTATAGGCCTGAGCCATTCTTCCATTGATCAAAGGCGTCTGTCGGTATTTGCCCAAAGTATTGGGACTGACATCAGGGGATATATCCACATCCCCCGTACAGACAAGGACAGCCTGAGTGAGTGTGCCAACTAAGTTGTCGCACCCCTCTGAACCCAAGATTAACCCAACTAATCCCTTGGGAGGTGCACTACTACTGCTGGCTGTACTAGGGGGCACAGGTGCCTTAGGGGCTGCAGTAGCAGGAGTCTGCCCTCCTTTCTTGGTGCACTCACTAAACCAGTGAGTTTTACTTTTACAGTATTGGCACCACCTTTTCGATTGGCCTTCTTGATTCTTCTTTTTCTGGGAAGCCTGACCCCCCCCCTCTTTGGGTTGTTGGGGACCTGTCGAAGACTTCTGGTCATTTTGCTCCCCTTGCAAATCTTTACCCTTCTGGTCTGCTTTCTTCTGACCACCCTGGTTCTGGCCCTGGTTTTGCTTAACCCTTGTTCTGACCCATCTGTCTGCCTTCTTTCTCAATTCTTGGGGAGAGGTCAGATCCGAGTCGACAAGGTGCTGATGCAACAACTGGTTCTGACAATTGTTTAAAATCTGTTCTCGCATGATCAAATTATACAATCCTGTGTAATCAGTAACCTTACTGCCCAGCAACCAGCCCTCCAAAGCCTTAGTGGCACAATCAACGAAATCAGACCAGTCCTGAGACTGAGTTTTCTGGGTATCCCTGAACAGCAACCTGTACTGCTCAGTGGTTAGGCCGAACCCATCAATCAGTGTGTTCTTCAGGACCTGGTAATTGTTAGCATCCTCGACTCTAGTAGTGAGGAGCTTGTCTCTACCTCTACCCTCAAAGGAGAGCCACAAGATAGCTGCCCACTGACTCTGGGGGACGCACTGGACAGTGCAGGCCCGCTCCATAGCAGTAATCCATTTGTGGATGTCGTCCCCTTGCTTAAAGGGGGGCACTATCTTACTCAGGTGTCTAGTGTCTAAACTCCTGTTTTCCCGTGGGGGAATGCTGCCACCAGTGGGATTTGTCCCACTCAATTCTTGCTCTCTAGCGAAGGCGAGTCGTTCTTTGGCTAGGGCAAGTTCTTCCCTTTCGATCCGCAGATTGACTTCCCGCTCTTTAGCTTCGTACACTCTCCTCTGAGGGGATGTCATCCCTCTTCAAGCAGAGCCTCGAGAGCCATTGGTTCGAGCGGATCTGTTGGAGCCTCTCGACAGAGACCTAACTCGTCCACTCCCAATGTTAAGCTGACCTGAGAGGGGCCCCAGGGGTCTCCTAGTACCATTCTCGTGCCGGCTTAAGTTGTCCCTAGTTAGCTGGCTAACCACTACTGGACCTTTGTCTGCCTCGTCCCCAGATGTCCCTAGATCCTCATCCTCCTCTTCACCTTCTGCGGAGAGATGGATAAGGTCAGGGTCACCTGCGGTTCCCTCGAGGGGGGGCATACTCTCTTCTGGATGAGAAGGGTCGGTGTTACCCGCCCTCCTAGCATCATAAGTCTCCAAGAGACCAATCAGAAATGGAGTTGTAGGGTTTGAACCCTGTTTTAACTTCCGAGATGTACAGAGCTGTCGCATCTCTTGGAAGCTAAGTGCAGCATATCTGGACGTGACCTGTGGAGGGTCGACTGACACAAGGGGAGACTCAGAGTTTCCTCCTTTGTCGGACATGCTGCTTCTAGTGTGGTGTAAGTGATGCACCTACCTACACTATATGTTTACCTACTGATCCCTTGCTAAGAGTTGTAGCCAAGGTGTGCTAAGCCTTGAGGAGCTACAACAGCTGGTTCAGTAGAACTCAGAGTATTCTAAGCTAAGTTATATGTACCTGGAGTACTTATGCGATCTTTCACAAGATATTCCTAGGATACGCGTGGTAAAACAACAGCAAGCTCAAATCCCAACCGCTGCTCACCAATGTGAGAAGTTGGCCTGATATGCAGTGTTCACTATTCTAGCGACCACTATGCATCGGTCCAAACGACCCTTATGGTGATTGGTTGTAAGTCAACCTTAGACCAGCTATCCTAGTAGCGTGGATACGAGCAGTCTTCGGGCTAAACTCTAGAGGGCGTGTTAAGCCAGCTGTTATACCATCACATACCCCTTGAACACCAAGTGAAAGGACACCACACAAGTGTTATGAAAATAAACAGTGTATTTATTAGAATCACAACAGCCCTGTACTCTTTATGAGGACAGGGTACTAAGCACACAACGAAACTCTTAAGAAAATACTTCAAGTGCACAATCATTACAAGTGCCCAAGGGCACGGAAAGTTTAGTGGTCTCGGGCGGACCCGATAAGGCAAGTCGGAAGCGAGGGACTCGGGACCCTTAAGTAAGGAGGCTATGCGGGCACCGAAATGCCGAAGTTACCTAGCCACAAGGGCTGCGGCTGCACAAGTCTTACAGGCGTCGGGGGTCTTCGCTGACGAGCCAGGAGCCGGAAGGAAGGAGTTGCTGGCCGGCGACCAGTGGAGAATAGTTTGTAGAGATCCAAGCCTGGATCAGAGATAGATGACACCTGAAAGCAGAGGGGACCAAGTTCGTACTACTAACCAGTAGTCAGAGGGTACCAGGAGGGCACCGGATGATCGTCACCTCGACTAGGTGAGTGGGCGACGCTAGGCTCTGCAGTCTCACGGACCAGGAGGCGTTGTCGGCGACCAGGATGGAGGTGCGAGCTGTCCCACGAAGGTTGATGCTGTCGGCGTCGCTGGGCCCAGGATTGGGGCAACAAGCCTTGGCAGATTTCAGGGCCACGTGGTGGGCCTAAAATGGCGTCTTGAGAGGACCAGGAGGGTCCGGGGTGCTCCTCTCGCAGAAGGGAGCAAAGGCTAGTCTGGAGCAACCAGACCAGCAACGTTGGTTGTCGTTTGTCGTCAAAGAGTTACAAGCCTGCGGCTAGTGATCGGACAACGTGCTGAACAGCAAAGCAGAAGGGCCCACGCAGATCATGGAGATGCTGGGAGACTGCACTTCGGTGCTGGAGCTGCTCAGGGTCGGGGCTTCTCGGACCCCAGAGCACTCACCAGAGGATTCCTTCGGTGGTTGTGCTGGTTAAGAAAGCGTGCCGGTTTTGATGATGGCCGGTCCCTCGAGGTCTTGTCGCACCCACAGATCTCAGCTGAGCTGACGATGTGGGTAGAGGTCAGAGGTGCCAGGGAAGCCGGTTCTCGTCGAGCTGGGTTGTCGAATTCCTGAGGAAGGACTTGCAGCAAACCGCAGAGTTCTTAGATGGTGCCTGCGGATGCAGGGTGACTACTCCTTAGCCACAAGGGAGAAATCTTGAGAAGAGTCTTGAATGTCCTTTCGTAGAAAGTAGTTCTTGATTCAAAGATGATCTAATTTGGAAGGGTCCCCGCTCCGGCCTTTATCCTAAAGAAAGGGGCGGGTACATGACTAGGTCCTGCCCTAGGGGTGGGACCAGGAAGGGGGGTAGTTACATCCCTCTCCCCTGCCGGACTTTCCCCAGGTCAAGGGCTGCGCGCCCCTGGAACTGGTTCTAGCCGGCAGATGCGTAGTGAGCACCGGGGTGCCACTCCGCAGTCACCTTCTTGTAAAGCCCTGCCTACCCAGGATACACAAAACCCTGTCTGGGATGGTGCGAACACCGCCCCGTACAGGAAACCCTTTGTCCAAGCTCTCCTCGCTAGAAGGACTCCCAGCAGCAGGAGGTCAGACTCGTGTCTGTGGTGGCAGCGTCCATTTTGTGGAGCTGAGGCTTCAGTTAACTTTAACCGGGGTTCACAGTTACGTACATGTCGTGTCCCTCTAGAAGGGCGGAATGCTAACCTCGTCGCCAGCATCGGTGAGGGGGCAGCATCCCGATTCGTATGACACCTTACTCGACATGTCTTGATAACGCGATACCGAAGTTACCGATATGGTACGCGTTATCATGGAACAGCCATTGGGTCTTGGTTCCGCTAGCTGCAACCGGGCTCGGCTCGCGCCAGAGCCCAATTCACACGGTTCCACGCACTCTGCCTTCAGGATTGTCAAGGCCTGCCATAGGAGTGACTGATAGGAACTCGGGTGTCCATTTTAGGGTTAGATAAAGGGATACTATACCTACAGCAACGAGCGAGTACGCCACGTTGCCCAGGCCCTGGGTACACCGATGCCCTGAGTTACAGGGTCTGACAAGGTGGCCCAGTTCCAATTGGGTAATGCACCTAAGGTACACACATCAATTTAGTGAGAGAACAGCTAGGCTGTGGGTCTGATTAGCAGGCCCACAGCCCGAGAAAGTCGTAAACCAGTGAAACAAAAGCAAAAAGTCTGGGTGATCATAGGAATGCAGACCCTACTCTCCTACAGTATCTAGTCGTCTTGGAGAGCGAGGTTGCCCGGACCAGCAATTCTATATGAAAGGATAATCTAAAAGTTACCAAGAGGTTAACATATGAGTGCTACCTAAGCTGCCAGACCCATGGCAGTGCGTAATTCTTACCTAATTAGAATATGGGTTGCCGCGTTACTCAATCGTAACCGGGCGACGCCAGAGTAAGCCTGTGGAAATAAGGACGGATTTAGGAACCTTGGGATTCGGTGTTCCGATAAGGAATAGCACTTAAGACTGCTAGCTTACTCACCGATATGGACGGTCTTGGAATCCTTCACTGACTTGCTTAAGCACCCTATACACAATTTTGATTACTAAACTGTTGTAATGGTGCTGTTTGTCATTTTCTGTATAATCAGTATTTGAACAGAACAACGCTTGTTTTGCCTTAAAAACCTGTCTAACTTTCCACCAACTGTAAACACCCCGCTAAGCGTTGGGCACAGGCTTGTGTACCACATGGTGCTTTTGTGGAAGGTATCCTTATGGTATTCAGAAAAATTGTTTATTGAGTAAAACTCGAATGACCTCTGTCCGGCTGGACATGTCATTCTAAAATATAGATTTGATTCCGTCTATATTTATTGGTTCTACATTTGAATACGTACGGGACCACTGTTGTTTGAATGAATATGTTCCCCGAGGTCCCCTGCTGACTAAATTGGGGCCCCTTGTTGTTTTCAATATAGAGATACAGCCTTGGCAATGTGAGGGCGGGGGGAGTGCCGGATCCTCTGCACCGCTTGTGGGTGGAAAAGCGGCAAGAGCCGATAGCCTCTGAATCAGCACAGCGTGTGTGCATGGAAGCGGCAGGAGCAATTTGCTTCTCCTTGCATCGCGTGTGGACGGTAAAGACAGAAGCTCGGCTCCGAGGCGCTGGGCGGAAGCCCCATCCGCCGTTTGTACCGGAGCATGTGCGCTGCATCACCGTACTCGGCGCCGGCTGGGCAACAATGGCGGCCACAAAGCTTTCCAAAATTTCGGATTCGGGGGCGTGTTTTGCTGTGCTGAGTGACGGACGACGTCACGAGCTAAAGAACAGCAAAACTTACGCCCCCGAATCCGAAAAAGACGGTGCTTGTTTGGATTGACTCACTTCTCTTCCAATGGCTGGCCTCTGTTTAGGAAGCCAGCCAATGGAAGCGAACGGAGCTGAGAGGCGGGTCTAAACTGCCCTACTAAGTAACATTAAATCTCCGGACCGGAAGCTGCACTTTGCGCAGCTTATAGGTCCCGAGACCTAAAAAGCAGGTAACTCCCCATGCACCAAACATCAGCCAAAAACAGGCAACAGTGAATGTTGCTTGGTGAAATGTCATAGAACCTTTGGCAGGTAATGGTGATGCAGAAATAGATTTTCAAGTTGGCAACACTGGATATTTACTTTTATTTTGGCATGACTGAACAATTTTCATTTTTGGTCATAATCAGCCCACCTGGTTTTAGACTCAAATTTCCCACCTTCAAAATCCAGTCCTTTACTTTCAAACTGAGAAGACACTTCACTGGCTCACTGTACGATTAGTCACCTTCGAGAGGATCTTGGTGATATGCTCCATGGATGGAGTCCTCCTGCCTGTGTGAGGAGGTCTCATCTCAACATACTCATTATAGCGAGCTGCAACCTTGAAGCTCCCTTTTAACTCACATCCAGACACCTTTAAACGGACCGAGAACTGTCTGACATTCAGCAAGGATCCACAGACTTGCCACTGAGAGAGGTAGACAAATGGAGGTCAACGCACAGGTTGTTTCACGCTGCCTAGAAGTGAACAGGTTCCTAGGTTTTGCATTAGAAACGATCTCTTGCTACCCCCAGCATGGGATGGCAATTCCACAACCACTTAGATGGAACTTACGAACAGTTGGAGCCCATTTAGCATCTATCCCAGTAATTTGAGAAAAAAAGAAGTATCCCAGAATAGGTAAGAACATTTCAAATTACTTTTTGTGATCCTTTTTGTAGGCACAGCATCTCCAGAACATGTTAAATGAAGGCCAAGAAGATGCTCTAATATTTATTTCTAAATGTGCTTAAATTGTTTATCACCTGCACGTTATTATTGTTCAGCTACTATTGTAAATAATATATGTACTGGTAAATTTTTTTATTTAAAAGCCCAGACTAATACAAATCCTTAGTAGAAGCATAAAATCCCAAATTGACTGTGCAAACTTGCTCGATTTAGGTCTACCAAAATACCAAACATCTACTCACTAATCATGGGAAGAGCTGACGCCAGTCGAATTCGGGGGAGGAATCCTTGGAACCTTGTCAGCAATACCCTTAAGCCAAATTATTGGCTTTCAAAGTATGCCACAGTTGAGTGTAAGGCCCTTTGCTTCATAAATACATTTTTTCACTGCAAACTCACCAAAACTTTCAGCAGGTCATACTATAGAATATTCTGTTCCTATTCTCCCACCAGTTCAAATGTTTCTCCACATCCTCAACACCCTCTATTATTTAAAATATGATGGCCACTTTACAGATAAAGGGCAGATTCTAATTAAATTCTAGGTGAATTTGGTGCAGATCCTAGAGCCACATCTGCAGATTAAATGCAGCTTCCATCATCAGTTCTCTGTTGTGTTGCAACCTCTGTTGCTTACAGGAAGACCACTGGGAATCTCCTTGAATTTCTTCTCCTTACTTTTTTTATTACATAGATTTGTAGAGCGCATAGCTAGCACAACCGCTTGTGATACACATGTATAGGTAGAGCATCTGAACCTTAACAAAAGGCAGAGGGGTTAAAAGAGCCAAGTCTTTAAAAGTTTTCAGTAAGCACCAAAGATTGGCATGCTCTCATGCTCCCTCCACTGCCCTGGATGCTGGTTCCCCACTTACATCTCCACATCACTTCTCTCTCTCTCTCCCCCCCCCTCCTGTGAATCCCACCAGCATCCGTCTTGCTTTCCACTGAAGGCCTACATCTTTGTATGTTACCCCCTCTCCTGGTCCCATTTGTAGATCAACTACTACTCAAGGGCCCTCTCTGGATTCCAGACTGCTCTGACCAACGGAGCTCGCCGTAGCATCAGCGCATCAAACTTACCAAGTAAATCTGGTTAGGGCATGGAAATTGCCTTTCAGCACCATCCATTCTGATGCAAATCACCGGACTTCGCACGGAAACTGGAAATGCAACTCTTCTAACCTTAGTACCTAGAAAGAACTTAGAGGTGAATACGTTTCTGTTGCTGCGCTAAATGTCTCCCATTCCACTCAATTAACTAAGAAGCTGTTGACTGGCAGAAAACAAGGTCATTTACAGAAGATACTCTTGTTGTCTGGAGCACAGAGAGCTGTGATTGTAAGGTACAAAAAGCTGCATTTGGATTCCTCAGCTCCATTTGAAGCGATTAGACGTTTACAGCTGTTTAATGCAAGTGCATTGCATCAGAGAGCCTGAAAGCAGACTCCCAGCAATTTCGCTCTTGTTCGCTTGTCTATCCGCGAGGGCACTCTCGTTGGAATTTGCATGATAATGGGCGGGGGAGGGGGTGTTTGCAGCACGCGTACCAGTGCACATTAGCCCTCAGTTGCTTTTCCCAAAGGTCTGGAAATGCGGCAGATTTAACCAATCTAGGTCAACCGAAGACCTCCGTCGTACAGACGGAAGACATTTAAAGAGCGAGCATTTGTATTCACAAGAGGGCCGGGGATGACAGAGTGTGCGCCTCTTCCTGCGCGAGTCCTCCGTGCATCTGACAGGGAACCAGGCCTTGCAGCCAATTAACAGAAATGCAGTCATAACAGGCGAGGAAGACGGAGGAAAAATGGAGCGCTGGGGATCATTTCTCAACGCTGCTTATGGGGCCCGCGGGCCCGCCGCAGCATCTTTGTGGGTTTTCGGCGCGAGCACAAATGGCGTCCTCACCCTTGCGAGGCGAACAGTGGGGCACACAGAAGCTTACGTTGTCAACCAACAGTCTGCTGTATTTGGCGTTCTCAGCTCAACTCAACGTTTTTGTTTTCTCCATGTACATTATTTTCCATTCTTTTTTATCCCCACCCCTTTACCTCGTTTCTCTCTCTTCTTGTTGCATTATTGTCCTTCCCCCTCACTCCAATCTTTTTTTTGCACCAATTACTATTATCTTCCCCTCGCCCTAGTGTCAATTTCTTTCCGCTCGTATTTTCCTTCGGTAGTCACGGTCTCCTATTATTTTCCTCCTTTACCTCGCATTTTATTTTCTGCATTTATTAGACATTGAAATGACTGTTGTTGCAAGAAATCAAGTCCGAAGGCAAGGTAAACAAACTGAGCCTGTTCAGCACCCTACAGAGATGCAGCCAGAGGGCCAATTTGGACAGCGTACCTCAGCTCGGCGAGCTTCTGCTTCTGTCTGCTAAAGGGGCATTCTTCTACAATGGGCGTGGCTAGAGCGCAGTCGTCCAATAGGGCAGAGCTACGAAAATAGCCGAAGGGCAGGACAAATACGTTTTAGGTGAGATGCGAGATATTAGACAACAGAAATAATGGCCCCCAATGTCACGGTTTGTACGCCTCCAGGGCACTCACTGTGAAAAGAGCGTACTCAAGTCTATAACCCTGTGGAGGAAGCCTTCCGGGACAGTGAGGGCGGGCTTTCCCGTTGGCACCTGCGTGGTTCTTTTGAGGAAGGGAGTGTCGTATGTTCGGGGCGGGTCACTTTTCTAGCCAGTCAGAATGTTTTGTCTGGAGGCTCTACTGGAAGCATTCGTAGCACCGCCCCTCAGCCTGTCAATCAGTTAACAAGAAACAATCTGCACATTTCTCCGAGGCGAGGCAGAAATGCCTCGGAGAAACACACGGCCATTTTCAGGTTTGGGGGCGTGTTCGGTGGGCGTGGCTAAAAAGTGGAAAGAAGAACACCGAACACACCCCCAAATCCGAAAAGGACGGAGCCTATTTGGAGTGATGGCTCTCTCCTCCAATGGCTGGCCTCCATTTAGTAAGCCAGCCAATGGGAGAGAGCCAAAATTAGAGGCGGGATAAAGAGCCCCTCTAAGAAACATAAGATCTCGCTACTTCCGGTTCTGACGAACCGGATAGTACCTCGACCTAAAAAAGATAAATCTCCTTATTAAGGTTTATCATCAAGTATGTTAGCAAATGCAAGTGCATGTAGGGCCCAATGACCAAAATCAACAATGAGGCAACAACACAATGCATCCTGGGAAGTGTCATGAAAATATAGCTGCCTTCTCAAATTAAATGAGTTGCATTCACTACTCAAAGCTGAATGTGCTTCACTATTGATGGGAGAACTGATGTCCTCGGTTTCATGCGGAAGATCCATCTGTCTGTCTGCCTGACACAGTCACTATATCAGGTAATGGTATCTCAAGCACCCTAGGTAGTCCACTCTCTGCCAACACAACGACATGCATGACGTACCCACAATCCCCTGAGAGCCAGGGTGACACCATGCACCACATGTATTCCAAAGGCCTCGAAAGGGGGCATGTTGTGAGTGCAAAAAAGCAATGAAAACCACAACATGCTGGGTCGTGAAATTGTTTGCAGAGACAGTGCGCTCAATGGTAGGCAGACAAGACCAAGGCAGAGCAGCCAAATCTCATGACCACATGTTCAGCCTTTATAGTGATCGAATGACAACCGCGGCGTCCATGTTTTTTCTTATCGCACAATCATTTTACAGGTGGAATTTGGTTTTTCAATTTGTGATAAGTGAAGGTTTTGTTCCAAGTGACATTTGAGCTGTGAGGTAGGCAATGCCTGTGACAAGTGAAGGCTCTTTGAGATAATCCATCTTCCATGGCATCTGTTGTTGAGTAGCTGCCAAGTGTCAGGAGGTGCTTTTAACACAACAACAGCACATGAGTCGTCAGGGGCAGGCTGTGTTGTGTATTTTCCCTAGCAATACACTGAACTGTTTTATTAGATAAAGGCTAAGCTGCCGGCAAATTCAGCTCATTCCATATATTTCCACCTCACGTCGTCCTATAAGTGTCAGCAGCCTTCCCCTCTGCTGTGCTGGGAAACCCCCCTCTGTGCCCCATTGCACTCAAGACTGGCACTGTGAAGGGGCCTGTTGGGTCCTGTCCGTGCATTGCAGATTTCGCAACTAGTTACCTCCTCGCCTAGGACGCTGGAAAGAGTTGCACTTTTTTGAGCCTTGTTTTGCACAATTTGCGAATGCTTTGTACTTTGTACCAAAGGATTTCAAATGTGCTTCTACTCAGCGTTTTATTTGCAATTAGCAAAGTAAAGTTGCTGCATTTTATGTTATTTTGTGATTATGTGGCATGCTGCTTCTCTACACCTCGTTGCTTTTTTCGGCTTTCACAATTGGGTTTGTGACTTTTGTGATTTGCAAATGCTTCATGATATATCGGACCTAGTGA
>NW_028247121.1:0-1000 GCF_964263255.1 Lissotriton vulgaris
TATATATATATATATATATATATATATATATATATATATATATATATATATATATATATATATATATATATATATATATATATATATATTTATATATGAAAAGAAGGTTGCCCTCGTAGGAGACCACACAAGAGGGGTTTACAGCACACGTACCACCGGTAGCAGCCTTGCAGCCTGTTACATGAATTCCCTTTTGCTGCCATACGCGTTTCAAGCGTCTCTGCGCCCTTGTTCACTGGCTGACAAACGGAGAAACAGCGGCTTGATTTCATGCACGTGTTTTATTGAAATGTTCAAGTCCCGCCCATGCAGGTTGTGACAAAGCATTCTGGTACTTGCTGTTTATATTGTCATCACTCGATCGTGCAAACCCAAGTGGAGGTCACTGCTGCTCCATTAAAATATTTCCTTGGTAGGTGGAAACAAATGTAAAGCACTGCTCCGCTCCCAATATTTACCGGTGGCTCAGGCCCCCCTCATTCTCATCACCGCTCGAAGTTCATGAACAGCTGAGATCCGCCAAAGTCCAGCGGCGGGGCACTCCAGTGGCCGGACTAGCCACAATATTTAAGAAAAGAAGGTTGCCCTCGTAGGAGACCACACAAGAGGGGTTTACAGCACACGTACCACCGGTAGCAGCCTTGCAGCCTGTTACATGAATTCCCTTTTGCTGCCATACGCGTTTCAAGCGTCTTCGCGCCCTTGTTCACTGGCTGACAAACGGAGAAACAGCGGCTTGATTTCATGCACGTGTTTTATTGAAATGTTCAAGTCCCGCCCATGCAGGTTGTGACAAAGCATTCTGGTACTTGCTGTTTATATTGTCATCACTCGATCGTGCAAACCCAAGTGGAGGTCACTGCTGCTCCATTAAAATATTTCCTTGGTAGGTGGAAACAAATGTAAAGCACTGCTCCGCTCCCAATATTTACCGGTGGCTCAGGCCCCCCTCATTCTCATCACCGCTCGAAGTTCATGAACAGCTGAGATCCGCCAAAGT
>NW_028247122.1:0-1000 GCF_964263255.1 Lissotriton vulgaris
CTCGCAGAGTGGGTATATATATATATATATATATATATATATATATATATATATATATATATATATATATATATATTACCTACTGGCGGTCGCCAGTAGGTAGTTATAGATAGGATTTTTTTCAATGCAAAATCTCAAAATTCTATTTGGAATAACTTTGGCGCCGGTTGACGAATCTGCCTGAAAATTTCCTCGTCGAGCTCCGGTCCTTCCTGAAAGTTTGGGGGGGGATTCGTCAAGCGGGGTCCGAGATAAAAGGGGGGTCCCAAAACGTGTTTTCCCCATGTTAATTTCCATAGGGCGGTCGAACTCAATTTTAGCCCGAACGGCTGAATGGATTTCCACCAAACTTGGCAAAATTGTCGGGACTGGTAGCCCGATGTGCCTTTGCTATGTCTCAAGATATGTGCTCCAGTGGATTTTTAGTAATTTAGGTTAAAAAAAATATATATATCTATAAACGCGCCCCGGTACGCGCACCAGGGCACGTTCCGGGCGCTGTACGTGACTTGCATGCGGAAAGCTGATTGGCTCTCGGGTGTCTGTAAACATTCGAAACAGTCCGGAGCGGCCGCCATCTTTTGTCTCGGTAGGATCGAGACACAAGAGGTGGCCAAACCGAAGGGGGAAATGACCATAAGGGGGCAGGGATAGACCCCCCTGACCCGCTAGGTTTGATGTGGGGGCTATGAAAGGGCCCCCGCGGGGCAAAAAACATTTTTTTTTCGTTTTGTGCGGGGGGAGCGCCCGGTACGCGCACCAGGGAGCGTACTGGGGAGCGTACCGGGGAGCGTACCATGGGGAAAAAAGAATGACAGACTTTTAAAAAATTGTATGTTTATTAATTGTTCTTTTTTTATTAATTACCAACATGTAGGTACCATTGCAGAGTCTAAAATTTAATATACACCGTCTCCTTTGTAGATATCTTGCATGTTGTTACAGAAGTTATTGTGGTATATGGAATTCACTTCTGTCAGGAAAGCAGAAACAACATGGA